>NC_047070.1:7978303-8135687 GCF_902459465.1 Asterias rubens | reverse complement strand
TGGTGCGCTTCATCACATGGGATGATGTCTCTGGATGTGGCTTGTATTCAGGCACCCTCTGATACTACAACTGATGCTACAACTGATGCTACACTGATGCTACAACTGATGCTACAACTGATGCTACACTGATGCTACAACTGATGCTACAACTGATGCTACAACTTGCTACAACTGTGCTACAACTGGTGCTAAACTGTGCTACACTGGTGCTACAACTGGTGCTACAACTGGTGCTACAACGGTGCTACAACTGGTGCTACAACTGTGCTACAACTGGTGCTACAACTGGTGCTACAACTGGTGCTACAACTGATGCTACACTGATGCTACAACTGATGCTACAACTGATGCTACAACTGACTACAACTGATGCTACCAACTGATGCTACAACTGATCTACAACTGATGCTACAACTGATGCTAACAACTGATGCTACAACTGAGCTACAACTGATGCTACACTGATGCACAACTGATGCTACACGGTTCTACAACGATGCTACAACTGATGCTACAACTGGTACTGAAACTGCTACTACACACTGATTACAACTGATGCTACACTGATGCTACAACTGATGCTACAACTGATGCTACAACTGATGCTACAACTGGCTACAACTGATACTACAACTGATGCTACAACTGATGCTACAACTGATGCTACAACTGATGCTACAACTGATGCTACACTGATGCTACAACTGATCTACAACTGATGCACACTGATACTACAACTGATACTACAACTGATGCTACAACTGATGCTACAACTGATGCTACAACTGATGCTACAACTGATGCTACAACTGATGCTACAACTGATACTACAACTGATGCTACAACTGATGCTACAACTGATGCTACAACTGATGCTACACTGATGCTACAACTGATACAACTGATGCTACAACTGATCTACAACTGATGCTACAACTGATGCTACAACTGATGCTACAACTGATGCTACACTGATGCTACAACTGATGCTACAACTGATGCTACAACTGATGCTACAACTGATCTACAACTGATGCTACAACTGATGCGACAACTGATCTACAACTGATGCTACACTGATGCTACAACTGATGCTACACTGATGCTACAACTGATGCTACAACTGATGCTACAACTGATGCTACAACTGATGCTACAACTGATGCTACAACTGATGCTACAACTGATGCTACAACTGATGCTACAACTGATCTACAACTGATGCTACACTGATGCTACAACTGATGCTACAACTGATGCTACACTGATCTACAACTGATGCTACAACTGATGCTACAACTGATGCTACAACTGATGCTACAACTGATGCTACAACTGATGCTACACTGATGCTACAACTGATGCTACAACTGATGCTACAACTGATGCTACAACTGATGCTACAACTGATGCTACACTGATACAACTGATGCTACAACTGATGCTACAACTGATGCTACAACTGCTACACTGATGCTACAACTGATGCTACAACTGATGCTACAACTGATGCTACAACTGATGCTACAACTGATGCTACAACTGATGCTACAACTGATGCTACAACTGATGCTACAACTGATGCTACAACTGATGCTACACTGATGCTACAACTGATGCTACAACTGATGCTACAACTGATGCTACAACTGATGCTACAACTGATACTAACTGATGCTACAACTGATGCTACACTGATGCTACAACTGATGCTACAACTGATGCTACAACTGATGCTACAACTGATGCTACAACTGATGCTACAACTGATGCTACAACTGATGCTACAACTGATGCTACAACTGATGCTACAACTGATGCTACAACTGATGCTACAACTGATGCTACAACTGATGCTACAACTGATGCTACAACTGATGCTACAACTGATGCTACAACTGATGCTACAACTGATCTACAACTGATGCTACACTGATGCTACAACTGATGCTACACTGATGCTACAACTGATGCTACACTGATGCTACAACTGATGCTACAACTGATGCTACAACTGATGCTACAACTGATGCTACAACTGATACTACAACTGATGCTACAACTGGTACTACACTGGTACTACAACTGATGCTACAACTGGTACTACAACTGGCTACAACTGATGCTACAACTGATGCTACAACTGATGCTACAACTGATGCTACAACTGATGCTACAACTGATGCTACAACTGATGCTACAACTGATGCTACAACTGATACTACACTGATGCTACAACTGATGCTACAACTGATGCTACAACTGATGCTACAACTGATGCTACAACTGATGCTACAACTGATGCTACAACTGATGCTACAACTGATGCTACAACTGATGCTACAACTGATGCTACAACTGATGCTACAACTGATACTACAACTGATGCTACCTGACTACAACTGATGCTACAACTGATCAACTACAACTGATGCTACACTGATGCTACAACTGATGCTACAACTGATGCTACAACTGATGCTACAACTGATGCTACAACTGATGCTACAACTGATCTACAACTGATGCTACAACTGATGCTACACTGATGCTACAACTGATGCTACAACTGATGCTACAACTGATGCTACAACTGATGCTACAACTGATGCTACAACTGATGCTACAACTGATGCTACAACTGATGCTACAACTGATGCTACAACTGATGCTACAACTGATGCTACAACTGATGCTACAACTGATGCTACAACTGATGCTACAACTGATGCTACAACTGATGCTACAACTGATGCTACACTGATGCTACAACTGATGCTACAACTGATGCTACCTGATGCTACAACTGATGCTACAACTGATGCTACAACTGATGCTACAACTGATGCTACAACTGATGCTACAACTGATGCTACAACTGATGCTACAACTGATGCTACAACTGATGCTACAACTGATGCTACAACTGATGCTACAACTGATGCTACAACTGATGCTACAACTGACTACAACTGTGCTACAACTGATACTACAACTGTACTACAACTGACGACAACTGGTACTACAACTGGTACTACAACTGATGCTACAACTGATGCTACAACTGATGCTACAACTGATGCTACAACTGATGCTACAACTGATGCTACAACTGATACTACAACTGATACTACAACTGATACTACAACTGATGCTACAACTGATGCTACAACTGATGCTACAACTGATACTACAACTGATGCTACAACTGATACTACAACTGATGCTACATGACTACAACTGCTACAACTGATGCTACAACTGATGCTACAACTGATGCTACAACTGATGCTACAACTGGTGCTACAACTGGTACTACAACTGGTACTACAACTGATGCTACAACTGATGCTACAACTGATGCTACAACTGATGCTACATCTGATGCTACAACTGATACTACAACTGATGCTACAACTGATGCTACAACTGATGCTACAACTGATGCTACAACTGATGCTACAACTGGTACTACAACTGATGCTACACTACAACTGATGCTACAACTGATGCTACAACTGCTACACTGCTCTAAACTGATGCTACAACTGATGCTACAACTGATGCTACAACTGATGCTACAACTGATGCTACAACTGATGCTACAACTGATACTACAACTGATGCTACAACTGATGCTACAACTGGTACTACAACTGGTACTACAACTGGTACTACAACTGATGCTACAACTGATGCTACAACTGATGCTACAACTGGTACTACAACTGGTACTACAACTGATGCTACAACTGATACTACAACTGATACTACAACTGATACTACAACTGATACTACAACTGATACTACAACTGATACTACAACTGAAACTACAACTGATGCTACAACTGATGCTTCAACTGATGCTACAACTGATACTACAACTGATACTACAACTGATACTACAACTGATACTACAACTGATGCTACAACTGATACTACAACTGATACTACAACTGATGCTACAACTGATGCTACAACTGATGCTACAACTGATACTACAACTGATACTACAACTGATACTACAACTGATACTACAACTGATACTACAACTGATACTACAACTGATGCTACAACTGATGCTACAACTGATGCTACAACTGATGCTACAACTGATGCTACAACTGATGCTACAACTGATGCTACAACTGATACTACAACTGATACAACTGATACTACAACTATATACTACAACTGTACACTGTACTACAACTGATGCTACAACTGATGCTACAACTGATGCTACAACTGATGCTACAACTGATGCTACAACTGATGCTACAACTGATACTACACTGATGCTACAACTGATACTACAACTGTACTACAACTGATGCTACAACTGACTACACTGATACTACAACTGATCTACAACTGATGCTACAACTGATGCTACAACTGATGCTACAACTGATGCTACAACTGATGCTACAACTGATGCTACAACTGATGCTACAACTGATGCTACAACTGATGCTACAACTGGTACTACAACTGGTACTACAACTGATACTACAACTGATGCTACAACTGATGCTACAACTGATGCTACAACTGATGCTACAACTGATGCTACAACTGGTGCTACAACTGGTGCTACAACTGGTGCTACAACTGGTGCTACAACTGGTGCTACAACTGGTGCTACAACTGGTGCTACAACTGATGCTACAACTGATGCTACAACTGATGCTACAACTGATGCTACAACTGATGCTACAACTGATGCTACAACTGATGCTACAACTGATGCCAAAACTGATGCCACAACTGATGCCACAACTGATGCCACAACTGATGCCACAACTGATGCCACAACTGATGCCACAACTGATGCCACAACTGATGCCACAACTGATGCCACAACTGATGCCACAACTGATGCCACAACTGATGCCACAACTGATGCCACAACTGATGCCACAACTGATGCCACAACTGATGCCACAACTGATGCCACAACTGATGCCACAACTGATGCCACAACTGATGCCACAACTGATGCCACAACTGATGCCACAACTGATGCCACAACTGATGCCACAACTGATGCCACAACTGATGCACAACTGATGCCACAACTGATGCCACAACTGATGCCACAACTGATACTACAACAGCAACAGCAACAGCAACAGCAACAGCTGTAATAATAATAATAAATAATAATAATTATAATATAATAATTAATAATAATAACCGAATTTATAAAGCGCCTTTTCCAAAGGATGCAAAGCGCTAAAATGCGTAAACCGCGGACCGGCGGAAGAGTTGCATGCCTGGAGCGCTATGTTTGAAATATGAGACCCAAGGACGCCTCTCATTGAACAGACTTATAAGAAACCTCAAATATTTCCACACAGTTTTAAATTGAAATGGATGTCCACAGGCCAATAATGAAATTGTAAGATACAACAGACTTTTATTATGGTGTGGCCATCTTGATTTTCTTCCATGGAAATCAATGTAACCAAACCAAGGCTGGAAGATGTATGGTCTGGTTCCTTTGTGTACAATGAGTATTAGCAGAGATGCCAACATTATTTTAAAAAAGAGTAGCATCTCCCAAATGTCAAGGGCGAGCGCAGCTTGGGCGAGCGCAGCTTGGGCTCCCTAAACCGATCTTTCTATTACTCACTACAGTGCTAATTAGCTCATTTTCAGGCATTGTTGTGAAATAACAATTACCTGTATGCATCAACAGAACAGCTACAAATGTTTATAGTGGCCAGTGAAAAAAAAATTGAAAAAAACCCTGATTTCCCTCATCTTCTGACTATGTTTCAAAAAAAAAGGAAACATAAAAAAGGGTGGCCTTACTTAAATGTAACGAAAAAGGGTGGTTTACTTAAATGTTTTTGTTTTAATGATCAGAAACGCACAACAAGCTATTGGGAGAGAGAACAAAAAAAAAAAAAAAAAAAACGTGTCCGGATTTTGGGCAAAAAAAATGTGTCCGTATTTTGGGCATTGTCTGGACATCGGCGCTACAATTACTGGTAGGAAAACATGGAAACTGTCTAGCTTAGACCTCACAGGCCACTCAGTTGAAGGTGTTTTGTTCAGAAGGTCTCCTTTTTTTCGCCATTATTTCGTACTTTTTTTGCCAAGCTTCGATGAAGTACATGTACAGCCAGCGTGGGCACAATAATAGTGGATACATGAGGAATGAGGTTACTGTGACACGTTAGCTCACACACAACCTCATTCCCCATGCACGTGTGCACTATTCCCCATCGTGTAATAGAGATCAATGGGTACGATCTTGCAGAAATGCACTAGCGTAAAAAATGCACACTCAATCAACCGGCCAGCCAGCGGGGCCCGGGATGGCACACAACAATCATTATGTCGAGACACGTACATTGGTCGAGTGAATTTGCCGCTATTATTCAACACTGCGTTCTAAAATTAAAAGTGTTATTTTCTTTTCTGTTACAATTGTTTTGATATTTTTCTTAATTTTTATTTCCACTTAATGGTTCATTAGTTACTTGCATGTATTGTACGATTTAATAAAATTATATTGGGCGGCTTGTTTAGCGTGTTTTTGAGTATTATCGTAGCGTCGTAGTCACGGCTCGAAATCGTATTTGCTACGCCCAAATCGTGTATGTTGGTATCTCTGTATTAGCATTCAATACTGTTATTGGATACATTGAACATGACCGATATGATGGCAGTATGATGCAGGTCTCTACTTACTGTTTTCTTTCCTCTCCTCAAGTAGCAGTTGTTTCTCTTGGAATGAGGCCATGAAGACCGACCCCTCTTCCTCCTTGCGCATCTGGAAGGCGCTCTTTTGACGTTCACTGTACTTTGGAATCCTTTACGAAAAAGAGCAAGACAAAACAAAAGATGGAGAGAAACTAAGTACATGAAGGGGCATTGCTTGGCAACCAGACCATTGCTGTGCACTAGCGGGTCGTGTGCAGGCGGCAGCGAATAAACCCGAAGAAACCACACGTCCAGACACATCACTATTTTTGGCAATATGTTTGCTGCCACCATCGGTGAAAGGTGCTCGTGTTTGGGGAAGCCCTTATGTTGCGAATTTTGTTTTTTTCTCAAATACAAGATGAGTGTAAAAATCTAGGAATAAGGTAAGGTACTAAAATACAGATCTTTTAAATGTAGATGGCTGAAGGGGGGTATTTTGTATGGTCTTTAAGCACAAATTATTATGCTAACTGGACTCTGGTTACCAGCTAAAATACCATGTCACACGAACAAATTGTTTCCTGCTCATTTCTACTTAGCCCCTTAGCAGAAAAATTGTTCAGCAATATTTTCTGCTTAAGCAGCTCTCTCTATGAAATTGGGCCCTGGTCTGGTAAGGGTCACTTCTATGGGGAAAATGTACTTTTGTATTGGAACCTTGAAGAGTGAGGGCACCACAACAAAAGCACAGGGGACCATAGCCCTAATTAGGACTCTTCCTCTGTACACAGATACAGAGTCCTAATTATTAAGGCCCGTTTCCTGGACGGAAAATTTTCAAAGCTTCACAACTAAAAATCTTACCTGCAACAAGCCATTTTATTTCAACAGATTCACATTCCATTGCGGCATATTTCATATCGAATGAAAAAGTGGTGGCACCATAACGGAAACTTGTGTGTATAGTGCCAGTCGCAACTGCCACAACTGGTGCCAGCACGTTATGAAATTTTACCCTCATGACTAATTTTTGGTCCCGCATGTCGCCACCAATGTAGCTAGCGGTAACACACTCCAAAACCACTGAATTGTTTCTTACCTGGAAGAAGGTTACCACAGATGATAGGGAAACGTATTCCGTATAACCTTGTTGTCAATCAAGTACACGAGTTAAAGTTCGTCTCCAACCGCTAGCGATAAATCCTTTACTTCAGTGCTTGGTCAGCCTTTCTGGATTGGCGCGAAATTGCTATTTGTAAATGAACGTTGAGGGACAAACAAGTAAGTCGGTCGTCGAAGAATTAAGTCTTGTCGGTCAGTACAGTCTTACCCGCAGGAGTACACTAATCTCCTTTGTTATAGTTATCTGCAGCGGATAAGCATCGTTTTTCATGCGTGAGCCTCTATCATGTGTTATACTAATTAGTCAAAGGGCTCGTGGAATTCGGTCATTTTTCAGCCTTTTCTGAAAAGTCTCAACCAAAATATTTAAATGTACCAGTAAATGGAAACGAAGAGCATATCTGTCGTCATGTTTAAAAACAAGCGGTTCACTCAAACGCAACAAGACGATTGTTCATACAACACGACAAGATAGCTTTCCATTTCAGTGTACTTCTACATTATTTATGTCAATACTTTTCAGATAAGGCCGAAAAAGACTGAATTTCAGAAGCCCTTTGGACTAAGTAGTATTCAAACCGAGGTCACGCATGAAAAATCACGCCAACTCGCGCAGAAAAATCACAAAGGAGACTTATTAATGTACTGCGGGTAGACTGCGGTGCCTCTTTGCTTCTGTTGGTTTGACCCCGGCCCAATTTCTTGAAGCAGCTGATAAGCACAAAAGTAGCCAAGCACAAACAAATAAGCTTACTAGACAAGGTTACCAGCTAAAATTGTATGCCAAAGACGTGTACAATTTGTGACAAGTACTGACCCTGTTCAGTTTTGCTAAGCAGTAAATTTTGAAGCAATATTATTTTCTGTTGACTCAGCTCTATGAATAAGCACATCATAAATAAAATCTTTGACATTGTATTTATCATCATTATTGATTAAAACTTCATCAAATCCATGGCCACAATTAATTCAAAAGCAAATAAAAATGGTGTATTATGGTTTGTCATGGATTTGATACTGTGTAGACTGCAGGTATACCTTCAGGAATGCTGGTCATCATCTCGCCACCCAGCAAGCTCGCCACCGCCCCCTGCAAAGTCTCCCCCTAACCGGCTCATCGCACGGGTCGTTACAAAGTTGCCCCCTGACAATGTCGCCCCCAACCAATGTCGCCCCCTGGCAAAGTCTCCCCAGAAAATAAGTAAGGATTCTTGCGGTAGTACAATGTGTATTCAATTAATATTGTATTGGAAAGAATATAAGTAGAGCCTACTGACAATGTCGCCCCCGGCCAATGTCACCCCTTACGAAGTCGCCCCCAGAAAATAATTAACTGTTTCTATGGTGGATACTTTGTGGAAATTAAATATTCTTTCGGTAATGGCTTAATTATTGTATTGGAAAGAATATAAGTTAAAGTCTGCTTGAGGAAAAAAGTCATCAATAATAATAAACTCCATGCACAAAGTTCAAATTTTTGGTAAATGATTTTATTAACGTCGCTCAATTTAAATTTTAACACCAAACAAATACTTAATCTGTTTTGGTTTTTTTAACAAATAATATTAATAGGCTAATATGCAATTACTGAATTAGCAGAGTGTAACCTTGGACAACAAATCTGTAGACTAACTGTTTCCTCTAGTTGTATACTTGGTGGAAAGCTTAATAATGAAGTTTCTAAGTGCAAAACTAAAATAACAATGAGATGATTTTTTGACATTATTCTCAGAAGTTAATAATAATCACCGTTTAAAAAAGACATCTTTCTAAAGCATAATTCAGGTGAACTGAAACAAAATGTTAGAAAATGAACTTTCCTTTGCAGTTTGTGTAAGAAAATTTCTACTATTTATTATAGGGGAATTTTACTTGTATCTTATCATACCTCTTTTTTAAAATATAATGATAGCCCAAACATATTTTTATGGTTCTTATTTTATGAAATAGTTCATCATTATAAGTATTGCTTTACTTGATTGGCTTCGCCTCGGATTCCATTTCCCCCCTCGGTGTACAAAACGCCAGGACCCGTCACAGCTTGCAACAACTGTATAATGTACCCAATTCAATTAAAGGTCAGGCTCAGTACACAAATCAAAATTTGTCTTTGTAAAAATTCATCACATCTCAATTTTTCAACATATATTATGTATTAAAACCTTTAAGAACACATTGCTTTTTATATTTGGCTCTTTGGACTGTGAAGTGTTTGTGGACATAAATCTAATTGGGAAACATGTTTTAAAAATTATCATTCACCCTATTTGCCTCAAAACTGCAAAGTTTTCCATTTACTTTGTGAACTAAATGTCTGCTAATTTGAGGAGTCCGAATAATCTTCAACAAAATGGCGACTGTACTGTTAGCTCAGAGAAAGGTATAACAAGAAAACCAAACAATTTTAAGGTATATTTATGTGTGGGTCATTTTTTTTCAAAAATCGAAAAAAATCTTTTCCAACCATGTAGGCCTATTCTTTTCCATAGCAAGAACTTCCTATAGCACAAAACACCAAACCCAATGCCAACATGTCCCCTTTAAGCATGTGAGGTACATTCACATGAAAAAGTCAGGCTCAGTACTTATTATCAACCTTGTTGAAAATTCATCACATCTCAAAATTTCGATCACATTGTCATCAAAACCTTCTCCAAGAGAAACATTGCTGTTAGATTTAACGCTTTGACTATGACTTATTTGTTACATGTACATGGGCAATTATATCCACACTAATGGGCAAAAAAGTGCGACATGGAAAGGGAATGTTGGATAGTCACAAAATTAAGTTTGTTGTCATGTATTTTGGTCTGTGTACATTCAGAAGCAGATGAGGATTGTGGTTAACAAAAAAAGATGCCTGTCTTACAAAGTTATCCTTTTGGTCCATTAGTGTGGAATTGCCCACATGTATGATATGAATATGGGCCCAGTTAAATAAAGCATAAAAGCAAAACAACTTGCTCAGCACAGAAAAGTATTGCTTAACAGAAACAGGTTTCCACCCAAAATAACATAGCAAATAAATTTGTCAAGAGGTGTTTTCTGCATGCCTAACAGTTTTATGAAATAGGGCCTTGGTTGGAAACATGTTTTGGAAGTAGTGTATAATTATCAACACTAAAAGGTGCGTCAAATCTGTGTGGTTTTCCTTATACTTTGTGTTTTGTGGAGTCAAAAATTCTTTTTACTTTGTGAACTAAAATAGTCCGCCATTTTTAGGAGTCCATAATTTGCTTCGACAGAATGACAGACTATGTTACTTAAAGAGAGTATAAAAAGAAAACCAAACAATTTCCAGGTACATGTTCATCTGTGTGGATCATTTATTTATTTATTTTAAAACATATTTTCAACCATGTCCATTTCACAGCAAGCACTTTCTAAAGCCCAAAACAGTAACACCCAACTCGAAAGCGACGTGTCCCCTTTAGGCATGGGGGATAATTCAACAATAAAAAGTCGTACTCGGTACTTTTTATCAAACCTTGTTGAAAATTCATCACATCTCAAATTTCAACAATTTCAATCACATAGTCATCAAGCCCTTCTTCAAGAGACTCATTGCTTTTAGATTTGTGTGTAATTATCAACACCAAGGTGCCTCAAAACTGTGTGGTTTTCCTTTTACTTTGTGTTTTGTGGAGTCAAAAATTCCATAATACTTATACTGTGCACTAAAATAGTCTGCCATTTTGAGGAGTCATGAATTTGCTTCAACAAAAATGGCAGGTTGTGTTATAGTTCAAGAGGGTTACAAGAAAATACAAACGATTTCCAGGTATATTTTTGTGGAAAATTATTTTCTAATTTCAATCATATTGTCAGCAATTTCACGAAGGGCCAAAAAAGCAGCAAAATATGTCTTTTTCGAGAAAACCACGTTTTAAGTTTAGCTAGTTTTGAAACTACTAGTTGGTAGACTATTCAAAATTTAATCTCGGAATTTTTTACATGTCAGGGAAGAAGTGATCCTAAAAACTGTGAGGTTTTCCAAATACTTTGTGAACTATGATGGTCTGCCATTTTGGGGAGTCAAACTACTGCTTCAACAATATGGCAGATCATGTTAGTTCAAGACGGCCAAGGAAAACTAAACAATTTCCAGGTGTATTTGTGTGGATCATTATTTTCTAAATTTAAAACATCTTTGGATGACAGTAATTTAAGAGCGGCATATAGGGTAGAGACATGGGCCTTCGGTGATACATGTAGATGTTCATCCATGACTGCACAGAGATTTCTGGCTTTCGTTGAGTGGTTTCACATCACCAACCGTGATGGAAATGACTGGAAGTGGCTGTTGTGAAAATCTTGATGTAAAATGAAGAACCAATGCTTTGCAGCATTAAGCATCATCTTGTTTGCAGTGGCTCTTTGGTGAACGTCCTTGATGCATGCATTGAGTTTCATTAGTACAGTGTTGCAGTCTGGCATAAACATGTGTCCGTGGTCGCCTCATGCTCACATTGTAATGGGGCCGCATTCCTGGAGTCACCCTCCTCATCACCTGTTCTCTTTCAATCTCTCCCAATGTGGAGAAGATGTTATCAAAGTACTGCAAGATAATAAAAAATCAAAGAAAAACAAATAACTAGTAGAAATAATTATTGGTTACCTCACCTCTGTAGGTAATCGAGACTTTCCACCCCCTCAGCTTTATTATGGAAACATAATGAACTTACTTCTGTTTTGTGTTTTAAAAAAAAGGTATGAGTTCACTCTTAATCGCAAAACCTTGGCCAAGGCTAAGGGTGATAATCTAATACTAATAATTTACCATTCGGACAACCTCTCATTGAGCCAAATACAGTGATGGCAACCTGCTCCATCATTTGTAAATTAAGGACAAAAGGTCTGGAATCCGGAATTACACAATATCCCCCAGAAAGGGAGATTAAAGTACCCTCCATATTTTTTCATGAGGGATTCAAAGCATCGCACGGTATAGGTGCCTGCCTAGCCTGTGCATGCAGCACAATAGATTTCCTGGTTCAAATAATATGGCCAACTGACCATAAAAAAAATGGATACTCTGAGTTGTTCCCGAGCGTTTGTAAGTTGGCCAACATAAGCTAGTTTGTATAAGATTTTACTTTTTTTTGTATACACCATCAGACATGGTTAAAATAACGAGAGTGTATGGACCAAATTGCACAGTTTTCGCATGGGGCACTTTCGTAATATTTGCAGGATCTACATGCAGATTTGACATGGTTGTTCTGATGCAATTAACTTTGATCAAAGGTTTTATATAAACACCATCAAAATACCTTCCCTATAGCATCTGCACTCAGGCCTGGAATAACATGCTTGCTACGGAGACCATCGGTCTCCATTGCCCCATGTATTGGCCTTGGTGCCTTCAAAAGTTTCCCACTGAAGTGCCCTTTGCAAAATGCAAATGACCTTGCCCTTCCAACATGAAATTCCAGGCCTGCTCATGAGTCGGTCTACACTGCTGCCCCTTTCAATGTTCGATTTATCTTTTACATAAGGATTTGTTGTGATAATAATTCTGAGCAGTATTACCTGAGCATCCCTAGTCGCTAGGCAACATCTGAGCAGAACACAAACAACTAAAGAGGTTTTCCATCATCTCATTTTCTTATGTGCTTGTCTTGTCATTTCTCTTTTAGACCTGTAAAGAAAACAATTTGGGGTTGAAAAACAAAATTGACTAGAGTGGGACTCGAACTAACCACCTCCAGATTAACGTGTAGACATTTCTACCAACTGTGTCATATATGATCCCTGGCTACACGACAGTTTAAAACGATGTATGTACAAAATAGGGACACCGACATAGGTCTAGATAGCTCAGTTGGTATAGAGTGCTGACACATTAAAGGAACACGTTGCCTTGGATCGGACGAGTGGGTCTATAAAAAGCGTTTGTAACCATTTGTTATAAAATGCATATTGTTGGAAAGATGTTTTAAAAGTAGAATACAATGATCCACACATATTTGCGTCGAAGTTGCATGGTTTTCCTTTTACTTTGTGAACTTACACGGTCGGCCATTTATGGGAGTCCAAAATTTGACTCCCATAAATGGCCGATGGTGTTTGTCGACAAGGTATGAAGAAAACTACGAAATTTCGAGGCAACTTTGTGTGGATCATTATATTCTACTTGTAAAACATCTTTCTGATCAATGCATTTTATAACAAACGGTTACAACACTTTTCAAAAACCAGCTCGACCGATCCAAGGCAACGTGCTCCTTTAATACATTTATTAAAAACATTTATGTTTAAAGTACATGGGTGTCAAATTGCCTGTGTTTCGATGCAAAACATTTCAAATGAATCATGCTTTTATATGATGACCTAAAACTACGTATACGAGTCTCAAAACAACATTGATAAAGAAGCACAAGACATACCAACCGTCGATTTCACAAAACTCTTCCTAACTTAAGACTAATCCTAGGACTTAGGACGAGTCCCAAACCTGCACTGTAGCATGCAGACCTTTACATTTATCCTAAGTTAGGACGAGTTTCGTACTAACTCCAGATAAGACGAGTCCTAACTCTTTGTGAAATCAACCCCAGGCATGTTAGTATACACATAATGAATGTTTATGAGTGCAATGGTGCGAATATGTTCATGAGTTGAAAGATGGAATGTTCTATTCAACGAGGCGGAGCCGAGTTGAATGGAACATTCCAGCCTTCAATGAATGAACATATTCGCACCATTGCACGAATGAAAAACATTCATTATTTGTTTTATATAACATCCAAGTAGATCTTTGTCATTTTGATTGAAAGATACAACTTTCAAAACAAACAATTTCAACTGTAGAAGCCGAATGCTAGTAATTTTACTATGCCTTCTTGCAGTAACACCTGCTGCGTTACCAAAGACACGCGCACGCAGTGATGTTTTTACTCAGCTTTTTCGTTCCATCCGAAAAGTACCATTGCACGCTGGCAGCGTGCAATGGTACTTTTCGGATGGAATGAAAAAGCACGGTGAGTGACTCAGCGTGCAATGGTACTTTTATTTGCTATCACGTGACGGACAATCCTCCAATCAAATGGCAAGGATCTGCTTGGGTGTTATATAATATTAACTATCCATGACAAAAATGAGGAAAAGAGAAAACCAGGCAAGAAAAACAGAGGAAAAGATAATATTCCTGTACTTTTGTACACAGAAAGTGAAATATAAAGGAGGAAAATCAAAACCCAAAAAGAGGAAGTCATCTGAAAGGACAAAACTTAAACATATAAGAAGTCTGCAATGGGTTTTGAATTATAAAAATCATCTGGAAGATAACAATGAATGAAAAATGCATACATGTTTCAATATGAGAGTGACAGATAAAAACAAACAAAACTTAGTCTGCAATGGGTTTTGAATTACAAAAAATCATCTGGAAGATAACAATGAATGAAAAAAGGCATACATGTTTCAATATGAGGGTGACAGATAAAAACACACAAAACTTAGAAGTCTGCAATGGGTTTTGAATTTTAACAAAATAACCTGGAAGAAAACAATGAATGAAAAAAGCATATTTCAATATGAGGGTGACAGATAAAAGCATCCATTTAAATAGTATTGAGGGAAAAATATGTTTATAAATTTACAAACCAAAATAAGAAACATTTCATAAACAAGAAATCAAATGACATGTGACAGGCGTTTTACATAAATTAATGCCTTATCAACGTTCAACAATATTCAAACAAAAGTATACAATATGAACAACGATCAATTAAAACCACAATTTTAAGTCTTGTAATGTACATGTATAATATCAAATAATAAACCACAAGGGAAACCGATCAGGTAAATTTTTTAATGATTCCGGGAGCAGGATTTGAACCAACGAACTCCAAATTAACGTGCTAGCACTCAAGGCCTTATACTTCACGAAAGGTAACGAGGGCGATTGCCCCTCTGGTCATTGCCTTTGAAATGCTCCAGTAATTTACAATTTCCACATAAGGTGCACCATTACCAAGGGAAAAATGCCTTGGTGCCGGTGCCCTTTCACAAACAAAGCAGGCCTGCTAACCCTGTGTTGGCGGGCTCTCCATTTTGTCAATATCTTAGTTCAGGGTGCCATGTATTATTGTTTCTACTATATTACCTTCCAGTATGCACTAATAATCCAATCAAACCAGAGTGTGATATCAGGCGATAACCCAATCACAGTTTTCATATTGCACTCTGAGTATTGTGAGTGTCAATGTATCACGCTTCGCATACGGTCAGTGCAAAAGTTACATTCTGAACTTTGCATGGCAACACCAAAAACAAAAACCCAACCTAACCTCATTGACTTGATTAGGCTGGTAGATAAATAGTTATTGAGTGACATGAAATCACATCGATGATGAGAAAATATTTAAGTACCTGTTGTCGTCATAGTTCAGCCTCTTCCTTGAGGGCGCAAAACTGAAGCGCGAGGGCTTAAACGACTCGCTCCTTGCAGACCAATTAGATTCCCTCGTCGACGGGGCTGTGAGGGACAACCTTTGAGTTCTCTCGGCATTGAGTTGTTGTGGCCTTGGAGATGACGTCCCGTTGACTAATGACTTTGGGAGAGAGGTTGGACTCTGGGTTTCCTTGGTGCAGTGGTAGTGGACGGACAAGTACCTGGGTATGAGGATGCGGCGACGGAGCTTGGAGTACTGGAAGGCGTCAGGCGTCAAATTTGTAGCGCTTAAGATGAATGATAATTACCCTGAAAGAACAAGATAAATTGCCCCACTATCAAGTCCAGAAAACTCATTTGGTTTGACAGGTCGGACAGAGGTGATGAATGATCAAATAATCAAACAAGGACAGGAGAATACATGTTGGGAAAATGTTTTCTGTAAGCTGATTGGTTTGCTCTGCGATTTATTGGAAAACAATCAGTCACCACTTATAATTTATAACGGTTACAGAAATTAAGAATGACTCGAGACATAGTTCTTGCGATCTTCAGTGTCCGCTTGTAAGGTTGCGGTTTTTGGAAAGGCGAGAATGAAAGACATAACATGTCTGATTGAAAACCATTGGACCAATTTGCATTCGAAAGCTTTGTAAGTGACAATGATGAATTTAAACAGGTTTACGAAGACAAATTTATCAATTCTTTAGAAAAAAAAAGTGAAAATGAAAGACAGCACTACCTTTGATTGAGCACCATTGGACCAATTTGCCATCAAAAGCTTTGCAATTGATGATAAATTGAAAAAGGTTTTCTGAAGACAACTCTTATACCAATTTATCATTACTATTGACAACATGAAATTCTCAGCAAGGAGGAAAATGAAGGTAAAAAAAACAGGGTTTGCTGTTCTGTTACTTCGATTACCTAGGATTATACTAGGATAATTGCACAGTGGTAACAGTTGGTGAAAAAAAAACAGTACACAGATGGACATCAGGGCATGAAAAAACATGCACAAACACCAATGAACAAAGGTATTTAAAAAGGCAAGACATATATATACATAAATCCTCAATCTAGGTACAAAATAGGGCTACTATAACCCAATATAAAAACAATATTTTGTAAATGACAAAAATAAATAATTCTTCAATATTATCAATCTTTAAAGACACTGGCACTCATATTGGGTTTTGTCCATTAAATGCTGATTTATAGGCAAAATTATAAAGAAATATACATTATAAGTCACATGTAAAAGTTCAGCTGAATGCACTGCCTAGTTGCTAAGAAAAAAGCAACAAACAGCTTCCAATCAGCATCACAAAAAACACATCCCAACAAAAACTTCTATTACCTTGGTAGCTTAGTGAACTTATGCGCGACTATAGCCTGCTTGCAGTCACATTCTCCGCAGGCATACTCTATACCCTCCTCTCTGAAGAACTGCTCCAGCGCCTTCTGGATCGACCCGATCGGGTTAGAATGACTGAAACATGGACAAATTATAACAATCGTTAATAGGAGTCCCTAACCACCGGTTCTTTTCGGAACCAACACTAGTCACATAGAGATATTCACATGTTGTCACCGCAAACCTCTCTAAGTTAGGCCGTGTTCGAATTGGCGACTTCGGCTACAGCTACGGCCATTCTTCAACACTGACAGACGCGCTGATCTAGCCGTAGCTGTAGCCAAAGTCGCCAATTTGGACACGGCATTATACCTCAACCTGGATCGACCCGATAGGGTTAGAAATACTGAAATATGGAAAAGTTTAAAACAATTGATACAAATATTGAATTGTGACAATTAACATTTTAAAATTGAAAAAGTATGGCAATGAATTTACTTTTATAGAGAAGGAAACTTCTCCAAAAATCACATTATTTTTGTTTCCTTTTGGTTTTATTCAAAAATACCAAACAACAAGTCCGGTAACAATTATTAAGTTTACAAAAAGTGACATCAAGAGTTATGATGTATATTAGAATAATTTAAAGATAAAACATTAGTCATTAACAATTAAAAATTATAGAAAAAGTGATAGATAAGATATATAAATGCATTCGCTAACACAGAATTATTGAGGTGCAGTCGAGTCTGAGTGAAGTCCAGTCTACCTTGTCATGTGGGGAAAAAAATTCTGACATTTGAGAACTTTGAGGAAGAGCCAAAAGTAATCCAAAAAGGAGAACATTCTCAATACATGTACAGATTACAATAGATATTGCCTTGGATCTCGTGCTTAAAAAGACATTCAAAATACACAATATATCGTTCAAAATTAGGGAATACATTATGACATTAACAAGATCTCCTGTACTGTTTTTAACACTCCAGTAACATAGCACACATTGCAGTTTACTTCACTCAATTATTATCTACCCTTGTTTGCCTCAGGTATTGTTCATGTTGACTGTACTGAGGCGGTTAACTACAACCCTCTAGATCTTTGCAATTGCAACCCTTGGTATTATTTAAATCTTTGCATTATGAAGTATTATTGTATGATTTAAGTAACCAGAATAAATGAAGCTTTAAACTCTTCAAGACAGTGGAAATGGACGTTTGGACAGTGTTATTGTTTGTATTGTATTGTATTATTCTACTTTCTCTGAGAATTGTAGCCTACAACCGCAGGACGCCACGCACAGGCATATTAAGAAGCATTTGCGATACCTTCGCTTGCGTCACAGTTCACTCTGCAATTAACATTTATCTTTTCATCGCCAATTTACGTGTCATCAGTCAAAAATGGCCTCAAGAGCATGAAGACACACATACACACACACAGCCTTTAGTCAATTCAGAACATGGTCAATGAGCTCTCCTGCAGCAAAAGAAGTAGGATGTGGTTGGTCGAGTCCACAAAACAACAGTACAGATCACATCTTTGCAGTGAACACAGAACTGGGAGAATAACTGCTTCCAATATGAGTCCTGTCACGAAGCATGTTGATGCACAAGTAATTATCTGAAAGATAAAGCAGACAAAAACTAAGGGAATAAATGAGTGGTTACAAGTTCTTAAAAAGGCGTTTAAAACAGGCAGGGTCGTGGTCGTTCAGCCCTTGTTTCCTCTTTTACGTATCTTATTTGATGACCTGACATGTGTTGCATTTTAATGACTGAGACAGTTTTCGGATGCATTGTGTGGTGTGTGCGTAGTTAGTCTTGGTGCAAGACGTTTCTTGTTTTGCTTTCACACCCAGCGCGGCCAACTCACAAACATCACCCGTATCGGTGAAACATCTAGCACCAAGACCAGCACATATTATGCATCTAAACATATCCAAAACAACCGGTTATAAACAGCTCCAGCTGGTCTTTATCACTCGTTAACTTTAAACACCCTGACCCCACGTGAAGCGCTCTCCACCACAACAGGAATGCAGATAGCGAAACTGATTGAGGCATTTATGAATGATCTTTTGCCTTGTAAATCATAACCAAAAAATCTCCCCTGAAAGTCAGTTATGACTAATATGACTATGAGCTAATTAATGAGCAGTATCATTACCAGAATATTGATATTATATTCTGAATATAATATCAATATCTGTCATCTCTAAAAAATGTTGAGGAATATATAATTGAATAGGCCTATGTATGTTTCTTTTTTAGTTTCTACCACAAATCACACATAAATCTAGCCAATACACTACTCAAATTGTAGCCTACAGCTTGTTGGGTTTGACATGCTTGATGATTTAATCATGATCCGGTCATGATTAAATCATAAACAAGCTTTATTGATATTTTATTAAACTATTTTGTGTTCAATCAAAGTCAAAAGAACATGCATGGACCTACCTACGTATGTACATACATGTACAGTCCCTCGTTCTTGTCGTAGTTTTTTATATTAATATTACACATCTGACTTGGCTAAATAAAGCATGTAGGTACACCCATTCGTGGGTGAAACTGTCTTCCGCCACAGAAGCATGACCGTCCACCACAAACAATGTCAATGTTTACAAACTTATTGTTTACAAAAAAACTTTGTAGAACACGTTACGTGACGACTGTATAACTGGAGGTGCAAAATATTTCCCACAATCCTTTGCGGGACATCGGATTTTTGCTATCTGCAATAAGGTCTATGAATATAAACAGCGCCCTCTACTATTGTTTAACCAACAATTTATTTATTGTACAAAACTAGTAATCTATGGTTCATTTTAGGGCAGAGGGTGGCTATTGGATACACCAAATTCTTTATTTGATTTATTCAGATTTCCAATGTGTTCTTATCAATAATTGAGAGATTCAAACAGGACAAAATCTGCGCATTGAACAACCTTAAACAATAATTGTACATGTACATGTATGTGAACTGAGGGGACAACTACAAGGTGAAGACAGCACTCCAAAAATCTTTCTAATTCACTTTTGTTACCCACAAAAAAAACCGGAAGTAAATTTTTAATATGTTTAGATTCGTGGTGTTTCTGTTCACTTTGTATTTTTCTTTGTTTGATTTCTCGTTTTAGGGAACATTACAGAATTTGTAAGAAAAAAACTTGTCCAAGATCACAGATTCACATAAACTTACACGGTCTAGCGATGACAATAGTAGAAAACATCCCATGAAATATTTCTGCCTGAAATGTCATACTATTTGATGAAAAATAACTAAAACTAATATCATGTTTGGAGTTAATTGCTCAGTGAGCTTTTTCTTCGATGTCATGCAAAATTTCTTGTGACCCAGATGGCCGACCTATCTCTACAGGTTTGTATATGGTGGATTACTACACTGCCAGCAACTGTTTTGTTAGCAAAAACCAATTCTGTAATGTTCTTTCACCTATTATGGTGCATAGATTTATTTATTGTACATTTTGCGTTGTTTTGGTCAATTAAATAACACTAAAATATAAATAACAATCAAACAAACTCAGAAACAGCTTTTAAAATTTGTTATGTAAAACCATTTTTATTACGAAATCCTTTTTAACGTACAAAGATTTTAAGCATTGTCTTTCTTTCAAAATACATTAAAAAACTTCAACAACGATTGACCTACAGGGACTGCAGTGCATCAGGTTGGTTATGCCAAGGTTTCGCCAAGAGATTTGTTTACTTGACAGTTTTATACAAACAAAATTATCAACATAAATAGTTGACAGACTGGTAAAAGCCGGTCTCTCAGGGAAATCTGTCCGCCGAAGATTCTGTCCCCTATATTGAAAATTAAATGGGCTGAAGGAGGATGATTCAAACAAGGGCGCTATCAGAAGTTTGTATTCCCAATGATCATAAACTCCAATTAACTGTAACTGTCCACCATGTTTTTCCTTTCATTAAAGTTGCCTGGTTTTGAGAATACCGCTTTTTAAATTCAATACATAGTATATTACAGAAATGAGCGAGTGTCATTGCTGACGAAGTAGTCTATAACAGGGTGCCAGATCTTAGGAGGTACATTAAATTATGAATGTTGCACCTTTCAATCACCCCTGGAGTTATAGATTCCAATGAGCTTTTGGGAACAGTATTGTAAGTGCTAGAAACTTGAACCAAAAGCCCGACTTATTCAATGTTGAGAAGAAAAGAAAAAAAAGCATCTTGACTACAAACTGTCTAATCCCTGATCTTATGACACAATGTATTCAGAGTAGCCAAGGTACAAAGTAATAGTATAACTATTGACACAACATGATACTCTTGTTTTAAGTCAAGTTAATTTTACTTCCTCAACATAACTGGGCCCAAATTCATGGCTCTGCTTACCGTAAGCACAAGCAGGGAATTCCGTGCTTACGGAGAGCGTATTTCACGGGTTAGCAAGGAATTTTGGCTTCTGCGCTTGCGTACTCCACGTTACTAGGCATTCTACGCTTACACAGCTAGCGCAGAAATTCATCGCTTGCACGCAAGCGGAGAATGGTGATCGAAAGCTCAGAAGTCGGCGGTAAGCAAAGCCATGAAATTGGGCCCTGCTTTCCAGGTTTGATTTGGACGAGTTTACATTGCATGAAATAAGTAATGTTGTCACGCAGTCATATGCCGACGATCCTTATTATGGCCAGCCATGTTTCTACATGCTTTAAATAAAACTGGATAAACATGTCAAAACCAAACCTGATGACCATCCCCACTACAATTGGGCCAGTCCCAACTACGGTTGGGACAGGCACAACTACAGTAGGGACAGTCCTTCTAAGTTGGGACAGTCATAGTTGTGACAGTCACAACTACAGTTGTGACAGTCACATCTAGGGTTGGAACAGTCCCAACTACAGTTGGGCCAGTCCCCGCAGTTGGGGATAGTTTTACCAAATTGAAAGCTTATTACAGAAATGAAATCCCGCTGGGACAACAGCTTAGGGTATTGAACTATTTCAACTTAGAAAAAACACTTGTAAATATTTACACTAAAATTGTAGAAAAAAAAAGTTGAATAGTTGTCGTCTAAGGGTCATGTCACACAAGGCAATTTACGGGCAACCAGTTCCAGGCAATCTCCATGAAGAAAAGGCATTCCCATTTTATTGTTAACATTTTTCTTTTGTGAATCATAAGACAATGTTTTAAAATTGACTCATGTGCTACCAAAGTGGTCCTGAGGCATGCACTGCAGTTGGTTGCCTCCAAGTTGCATGCAAAAGTTGCCTTGTGTGACAAGGCCCTAATGGTCCAACCCGTTCATCAGAGTAGGTCGCAGAGTAAGGCATGTTCATAGGCCGATCAACCACACAAAGTAATTAATCACTCCGTGATCACACTACAGCTGGACTAGAAGATTCAAAATATCATCGACCCAATTCCGGACTTCAAGCTGACGAGTTCACAAAATGTTTTCTCATGAGGATACTCCAAGGAATGTATCATCACCTTATACTGGGGGCAAAGCTCTGAAGACTGGCAATGGTTGACTACTCCAGTATTAGGTGATCACAAAGGATGGTTTAAGAGTCCCTAGCTATCTGTTGTCAGACCGCTATATTCTTTCCAACACCTCAAGAAGAATTATGCTATTTCCACGAATGACCTGTGTAACAAAATATAATGACAGTCCATATGATTACACAACAATAAGTACATTATGTTCATCATTGTGCATGGTGTTAACACAAAATTCTCAAATGAGGCATATTTCACCCATTACAAAAATAGTACAAAAATCAACAAAGAATGGGGCTGACCTACAATTGGGTTAGGCTCTGACTTTTCTATAACAATCTAACAGATTTTCTTGACACACAAATTTGTTGATATCAGATTGAAATAAGAACTTTGTGCCTGTTACAAACATTTATCTTTGATTTTGAAAGCCAGACTCAGCAATCTTGGGTTTTTTTTTGGGGGGGAAATAACATTAGCTGTTGCAAACAACTTACTTACCAAGTGGACTGATGGTATAAATGCAAAAAATAGTTAATGGCCTGACGTTTCGACCCTAGCAGAGACTTTCTTGAAGGCTAAAAGAAAGACTCATCTAGGGTCAAACGTCAGGCCATTAACTATTTTTTGTGTTTTTTTTTTTATCAACAGTTCTTTTTTTGGGGGGGTGGGGGTTAAAAAAATCTGATTATAGCATGGTTGTTAAATGTTACAAAATGTGCCTGTGTGAAAGGAAAATATGTGTTCTACCATCCAAGTTCTCTTGCATTGCTACATTTTACAACCATGCTAGCAAGGGACCCCTGCTAAATTGCTGTCACGTGAAAAGGGCTTTAAGTTACTACTCACCACCATACCGATGTCATGTTTAACATTACCAGCAGCATCTTCAACAGTCTCATCCATGACAAGGTTCATAAATGGATCGAAACCTCGCAGGATACCCGTTACTCGTCGGTTTCCATTCAGTTTCACTGCACACAAAGAAATAATTTTGGTTTTTTTTAAGCACGGTGTAGATGCTTGGAGTTTTTACATAAAACAGATGCTTAAAGGCACTTGACATTTGGGCACAACTCAACCACTGTGAATTATTTGTTGCGAATATGCGACGTCAACATTCGTATCGCATTCGCAGGAAGTATGAACTGGGCTTAAAGCTTGCACTTGAATAATTGTGTTGATTCGCTTGCCCATGGTGGATTTTGAAAAAGTGGATTTATTTATAGACCACCACTAAAATCTGCACAATCACTGCATGCAGCAAACCTTTTGGACTAGAGAATTAGAAAGGGACAGTTTCCAAAAGATTTATTATAATGGCTTCTTCTTATTGAAAAAATAAAATAAAAACTCAACTCACATGAAAGCTTCTTGTCCATGAACCTGGAAAAGGTTGGGAAAAAGTAGAGAAAACAAATACATTTAATTGCATACAATTCAAATAAATACTACCATACTACTTTTGAAGCAGATGTTACGAATATCGTTGCATTTTCAGTGTCTCTCAAGAAGGTAAATTTCTTATATAAAAAAAACCTGAATTCTGACGGTGCTCATGATGGGATGTCTGACAACACATCCAGCGGACACCTCGACAGTCTGACACATCGACGGGTCAGATAACTCGACTGATCAGGCATACGACAGCTTGACAAGCAATCACTGACGCATCAGTGATGAAAATCGTCAATCGAAAATCGAGTGCAAAGACAATTCAACGGTTGATGACTGATCTGCGTACGTACGTTCGTTACTGACATGATCACTCTGCATTCTCAGTCTGATCAAAAGTGACTTCTCTAGCAGTGCGAGACCACGCGCGTACCACACAGCCGTCGAGTTGTAACTGTCTGACCGGTCAGACTGTCTGACCCGTCAAGTAATCAGACTGCCAAGTTGTCCAGTGGACGAGTTGTCTGGACTCCCGTCCCATGCTCCGTTGTGATCATGCACATCGGTAAGCATCATGATCATGGCGCCGACAGTGTGATCACTAGCTCTCAAAAGTTTTCATAAAATTACACCAAAACGAGAACGCACATTTTCAAGTTAATGTGCTTTCAACAATGTGCTATGGTATATAGAAATGTGCGTTTCTACTTGAAAAATGGTTTCACTTCCCTGACTCCTGAGCAGAGACGCCAGCAGGCCTAGTGTCTAGGGCCCAAAAAAGAAAGAGGCAGGGGAAGGAAGTCCAGTGTACATTGTATTTTTAATTATTTAATATAAATATGGGGCCATATAATATTCATATATATTTATAGGCCTAGGGCTAGGCCCTAATCGATGACAATATAAAACTGATTCACAGTGAATGAGTGATACTGATGTGATGGCGTATGAATATTAGGACAACAACAAAAGTGATTTTTCTGAAAGCACCATCACGGTTATTATTTAGGATTAGCACTAGGCCCCTAACTAATTACTAAAAAGATGATCATTCAAAAACGGTCGAAGCAGATTTAAAAAAATCAGCGGGCACAGAAATAGGATTGCAATGGTCCTGGGGACAAGGAAGGATACAAAGTGGATTTGCGGGTTTGCCCTATTTACAGAGCAAGTAGTTACATCTACATGTGCAGAACTGACCACTATGGGGGTGATGAGACACTCAAATCGTAACTTTCCACTACACACTACACTGTACAACCACAACAAATGACATCCATTGCTACACAAAGTCAATAGAAAAAAAAACATGTCAGTCACAATCTTTATAATGCCCGCAAGTAGCTTCTCCTACTTTTGAATAGCACAAAAACAAGTCAAATGTAAAGATATATAATCTTACTTTTTTAGCTCTGGGGGATGTGCTTTACTCATCTTTAAAAATTCGGATGTTTAGGGATTTCTGAGGAAGATCTGTGCACCTGAAGTACGTAACTCAAACGATTATTTATTGAAAACACACAAGACTGGTACCCAGAATCCCTTAGAGTTGTCTTTACGTTATCTAGCTTATTATTAGACTGGTTCCCGCTGGATCTTGGCTGAAGCTAGCCGCAAATTAGGCCAGACTTGCTAATCCGTAAGTTTCTGAATATGCGGCTAGCCATTTCGCAGAAAGGCCGTCCGCGTATTCCGAAAATTAGAGTACAAGCAGTAGAGGGAGGTGAAGTACGGAAGCCCATTAGTGCCAGGCCCCAATTTCATAGCGCTGCTTAACGGTAAGCAAATTTTCGTGCTTACTGTAGCAGAAAAATTTGCTTCGGGGCAAGCGTATTTCACAGGTTAGCAGAAAAATTGGGCGGCCATATTGCACTGGAGCATGAGGTGCGTTCCACTCGCGCAAACGTTGCCAACAGTTGCGCACGTTCGCCAACAATTTCAAGTGGAACGAGTTATTCGCCGCCACCGTTGGCGAACGTTGGCAACTTTAGGCAAACATATTTCTGAGGTGTTGGCGAGTGGTTTTAAAAATGGCGGACACGCATACGGTACTATTTCTTTGTCACAAACATAATTACATTGTATTTTCGGTGGATGATAATGCAGATTTGGAATAACGAAGTTAATTAGTTGATGTAATGATGTCAAAAAGAGGACTATTGCAGCAAAAACGAAGTTTAAAAAAAACCTACGTATGGTGCGCGCCATCTTCATTTCAGGGCGCCGCCATATTGACATCGCGTATATGCACGAATCGTTCAAACGATAAAAAAACGTTTGCGCGAACAGTTGCGAGTCGTTTGCACGAGTGGAACGCACCCATGGTCGATGGTCAATCCGAGAGCTGCGTCGTCACAGTTTCTGGTCGAGCTCCATGCCCACTGGTTCGATCGATATAGTCAAACTCCCCCTGTGCATGCTCTATGGTTTCTGCTGGTTAGTCTAGTCGGTCTAGTCAAGCCTCGTCGCCACCCGGCCCGGGCCCAATTTCATGGCTCTAACGTAAGAGCAGAATCGGCGCTTACGGAAGCACGTAATTCCGTGCTAGCTAACTGTATTTCACAGCATTCTATGCATTCTATGCATATAAGGATAGCGCAGAAATTCGGCGCCGAATGTTCAAGCGCCTAATGGTGATCGTAAGCGCAGGATTCGGTGGTAAGCAGAGCCATGAAATTGAGCCCCGAACTTGCTCATAGTCAATCTCCCTGTGCTCTATGGTTTCTGGCTAGTCTAGTCGGTCTCCGGACTTGCTCACGCGGCGGCGGCACTCCCATATATCACGCACAAAAGCAGACCAGCGCCAGCAGCTAAGCCGCTAAGCGCCTTTAGCAACTCGTTTATCTAATTAGTTATTCATATATGCACCTTCTGTGTGGGTTGCTCTCAGCACATCTCTTTTAGTGCACCATTTGTGTGTGTGTGGGTCATGGGGCGCATGCACGTGGCGGGCGATCTATCTATAGTATTGTGTCTTCTTATTGGCCAACAACTCATCAAGCTCATGCATTATGCATTGCATTTCTCCGACCAAAATCTGTGGCAAAAAGTAAAGAAAAACATAAGGCCCCAAAACGAGTTGCTAATAATGGCGCTTCGCGGCTCCGCCGCTCGCGCTGGTTCTTTTTTCGTGCGTGATATCTGGGGTCGTGTGCCGCGTGCGCCTTGACTCTCATGGAGCAATAAACTAGTTTGCTCCATGCTTGACTATGTCACTCAACGATTGACGTTGATTGTTTCTGACGGTCGTTGTCGAAATATTTGAATGTGTTCAAGAACACATTTTGGCACTGGGCACACTTCAGCGTGTGGTGTGTGTACAAAAGAGGTGGTAGAAGTGCGAGCCTACATTTGTTAAAGAAGAAGACCGTTGATTGGCTATATCTCTAGATTTGTTCAGTGTTGACCAATCAAACATTTCGTAAAGTAACGAGCATCAGTCAAAAAAGTAATAGGAAGTCTGTACGATGACATTGAAAGATATTCTGGCTCGATCCGGCGCCCCCTCTCATCAGAAATTACATGCAATACAAAAACATCACATCACAGTCAATGAATGGCTGACTTATTTGTGTTGATGAAAAAGCAGTTTTCTTCACGGATTTTACACGTGAATTCTTTGTAAATTTGTATTTTTGTACAATATAGATATTCGGTAATTTTATTCAGACGGTCCCTCCTTTTCAATGATGGAGTTGTGAGGAAGGTTTTCTGTGTTTTGAGTGGTTGAAATTCGAAGCACAATGTCACCGACTTCTTTTTGTTGCGGGGTCGTCGAAGGTGAGTTTGAAAATGAAAAAAAGGTCATGCTTTAGAAACATGATTTTTTAAATGTATAACAAATAATATTCATATTGTACTGTGTTAGTTAAATGATTTGTTTTTCTGATTTAAGGCTAACTAAGTGGACGAATTTGTTGACCACTTTTTTGTCAACGATGGTCGACTCAATTTTGTATGTACACTAGGGGCCTATGTGTGTGTCATGTTTTGTCTGTTTATTTAGACTTTTTTACACACAGTAACACTAACACTACAGTAATAACAGTGTCGAAATCACACAGAAGTTCAGGTATCTCGGCTGTGACATCCATTCTTCCAGCTTCTCCTTCCCCGACATTCTTCGACTTCTTGGGCTCGCTTCTTCATCCACCTTCACTAGATCGTGTCTGGTGGTAGAACAAATGGCTGTCATGGCTGTAGCTCAGAAATAAGCTGAGGATATTCACAAATTGGTGTCCTCCCCGTCCTACTTTATTGCTTGGGTGCCAACGGCGCAATTTACTTGTAATAAACATTGTATTACCATGGAATGACTCTGGAAGGATACTGAAGACATTCGGTTTTTATAGTATCGTATTATACATACATGTGGAAACCAGCGGCAGCATGCACATGTGTGGGTGTCGGCATAACTTGTTTTCGGCGACCTGTCAAAATCTATGTAGCCGCGAGTCTCTATCTTCTACCTTTACATTACAATTGTCAGAATTGTTGGAATAATGATCGTTTCCGATGGCTTTCAAAGGTAAACAGACTAGGTATCCTTGTCACAATTAATGATGGGTTCGGTGGTAAAATCCCAAAGAGAGACTGTTCGTAAAATGGTTTGACAATTTGACAAGTCTTTGTGCGCGATCGTTTATTCAGTATAAATACAAAGGCATGCACAAGTCTGGCATTCGAGGCGAGTGGGGAAACACAAACCAAATTTCTGGGGTTAAGTCGGCTGTCTGTGGGGTCTAATCTCAACCTCGTTCCGGTTATATCCTATGCTAAATACCAACCTCATACTCAAAAACACATCGTTCTCGATGCATATTTTTCCAAAAATGTGCATCGCCGGCGAACATTTATTTTTGCAAAAGAATGTTTTTATACAATCTTACCTCAAATCACGAACCGGTATAAATGTTTGTTAATGGAAAAAGCATTACCAAGGACAGAAATCAGGGGATAAGATTTTGTTTTTATTTGCGAAAATTATTTTCATTATCACATGAGGCGAACCAAAATTTGTTTTGACCCAACAAAATTGTTCAGGGTAATAGTTTACATGTGTTCACCTAAACAAAGATTTAAAATCAGTATTTTTGACTTTTTTTAAGAATCTCCTCCCTGGGGGAGCACTCTCTAAGATTAAGAATAACATTGAAATTTAATACAAAATGTGTGCATGTCAAACGAAACTCCACAATGTTTTATTACTAATTGAAATTTTCAAAAGTTGGCAGCTATGTATACAGTCAGGTTTTGAAATCACCTCAAGACCAATTTTCTCTGTCTAAATGTAGCAGTAAACAATAACAAAAATAATGTTAAATTTGTCGTTTTGCAGGGTTTTACGGGCGGCCATGGACAACTGCCCAGCGCAAGAATCTCTTCTCCCTTATGAGACGTCTGAAGTTAAACACTTACATGTACGCCCCAAAAGATGACTGTAAACACCGTATGTACTGGAGGGAAATGTATTCGGTGGAAGAAGCTGGTGAGAACTAACAAGAAATGTTATAGACCCATTGATTGCACAACGTGCAGCACACTTGCACGCCCTTCTCCTGTCTGCCATTTTGGGGGTCAGAACATGCACAAAAGGATGGTACACGTGCTTACACACGCATTGGTGCGTACACACGTTTTACCATCATTCAGTGCACATTTTGGGGTCAAAACATGCACAAAAAAGGATGGTACACGTGTTTACACACGCATTGGTGCGTAAACAAGGTGCGCGTATATGCTCTCTGCGCGTTGTGCAATTGGTCTATACTGGCATAATTATTGAAATGCATTGGGGATAAAGAACAGTGACGATAATGCATTATTTGCATAATCATTGCAACCATATAGGCTTTGAGGAGACTCCTGACAATGAGTAGAGCAAGCTAGTCGAATCGTGGAGACCAACCCAAGAACTGACTCCGCGGTAGTACAGTTAATTACGATCCTATAAGCTTAAAGTAGTAGTCCCAGCCTATTTCTATACCATCCGCCCATGTAATAGTTAATAGCCGTACAGTTCTTTTCAGAATTGAGAAGTCTCCAAAACAATCTCCTCCGCAGTAGTAGAATTAAGGAAGACAGTTCTCTAAGAACAAACTCTACCTGGCAAGTGGACTCACACATGGTGTTACCGCAAACCAAATATACATTGCAACCATCTTTGAGATCTATGAAAATGGTTACCCAGACCCATCAAACTTCAATGACATGTTTGTTTGATCATTTGGAACTTAGTTAATAGACCATTGCATATGACGTCACGCTTTCAACAAGGAGGCAGATCATTGGACCCTCAGCGTACCTGTAGCGTTTCACATCATGCAAGGGGGATCTATTGGTTTCTTACACAATACAGAACGCGCCTCTGAACAATGCGCGTTATTTTGGGTGTTCAACTCTCTTTTGTGCATGTTTGTTTACGATTTTGACACCCCAAATGTCACCCAGGATAGGCTAAAGTGAGTACGCTGTGCATATTGCAAGGGGTCTATAGGCCCTTCACCAACCCTGCGACCTTTTAATCCAGACCATGCCGATCACCCTGATCTCGAAAAGATCAAGTCGGGGGCACTATCATCGTCAAAACCAGCCTGGAGAGAGATTACAGCTTCCCAACCTAGGATATCCCACCCCGACCAGATCACGATAATTAGCCTTTCTGAGATATAATAATAATTCCAATCAACTCAGCACTGGCACTTACTCAGGGCAAAACAGGCTCTGGTTGATTTTGTTTTAGTTACAAGGATATTGCAAATTTTGATTTTGCAACATAATAGCAATGCTAGTGTACATGTAAGTGTGGCACTTAAAATTGTTGTTATTTATTCAATAGGCCTACATGTAGCACTCTCAATATATATTTTTTCAAACAACAAATGGGGTATAAATAATAATAATGCAGAATAATACTTATAATCTCGCCCTTTGAAATATGACGAATAAGGATAAATTGAAAAGATTAAAGCAGGTACAAAAATCAAGGCTTTGTAACTGAGTTGACAATGTGATTAGAAAACGTAAGGTCCACCCACGGTCATGGCTCTTTCATGTTATCTCAGATTGAACTGTGCATTATGGAAATTGTAAATTTGAACACAATTCTTTCAGTTGATGAGTTGCATAATAAAAAGGTCACTTCAACATGTCTGGAATTTCACCTTTGGGAGGACAAGGCCATTTTCATTTGGCAAAGGGTATTTCAATTGGAAATTTTGAACGTCTATGGGAACTTTTTTAAGTGGCACCAATGCCAAGACTAGGGCAACAGAAGCTTTTACCGCAGTGGCTCCCTTTTATTCCTTGGTTATGGGGCACCCTTTGAGGAAATTGTAAATTTCTACTGGAGAATTTCAAGGGCACCAAGGCAATGACCAGGGGGCATGGAGTCAAAAGCCTTTGTTGGCTCCATGAAGTATCAGGCCTGGGGTCTCATGCTTCAAAACTGTAGCTCCACCGATACCTTGCAGGAAAATACTAAACGTTGAAGCGCTTTGAGCGTCACCATTAGTAGTGCTGGGCGAATAGTGAAATTTGGTATTCGGTTAACCGCTGGCCAACTATCCGAAATTAACCGGATATTTGAATATTTCTTCCCGCCGCTTTAGTGTGCTATTAAAAAAAAATGAATGAGATCTTATGGGCGGATTGATATTAGTTTTAGACAGTGTCACTCGGTTCATTCATAAAAATAACCGGATCCAATTTAAAGATAGTTTTGCTTTTTCTTTTGATCGTGATTGACTCTACGTGAAGCAAAACTTTCATAATCTTTGAACCAATTACGTCCTAAATGTCATTGTTTTTACTCTTCACGGAGGTGAGCATAGTTAAATACTTAATTTATGCTGTTTATGCTGTCTTAATAGAAGTTTCATAAGGATTCAGACAAAACATTCCTATCAGTTGGTTGTAATTACACGACAATCTGGTTTATAAATAGGTATTCGCGCCCCTTGCGGATATCCGATTAAGAAAAAAAAGGCATTCACGGTTACGAATAGGAAAACCTATTCGCCATTAACGGGATATTCAAATTATTCGCCCAGGCCTAGTCACCAAGTGACGGATATGAGCACTATTATATAGGAAGCCATAACACATCATTTGAATTCCCAGTTTCTATTAATTTGGGTTTTTCACCCATACACCGATGTGTAATAGCACTGTTTAGACCCTTTGCAATACGCGTAGCGTACTCACATGTGCCTATCCTGGGTGTCACAAAAGAGAGTTGACACCCCAAATTACGCGCACTTGTTCGGAAGGCGCGTTCTGTTTTGTGTAAGAAATCAATAGCTCCCCCTTGCATAACGCGAAATGCTACATGTACGCTGAGGTCACGCGCACGTTTTTACGCACAGAAACAGCTCTTGTCCAATGATCTGTCTCCTTTTTGAGAGTGTGACGTCATATGCAATGGGTCTATACTCAGATTTCTTTAACTTGTTGCCCACAGAGCATTTAACAGGCCTTATCCGAGCAGCTAAGGAGAACAATGTGGAGTTTGTGTATGCCCTGTCACCTGGTCTCGACATTACCTTCTCTAATGCCAAAGAGGTCACTTGCATGAAAAGGAAGTTGGAGCAGGTAAAAATAACATCATGAAAGATTCTAAAAAAAGGAACATTGCAGAATTGGTTTTTGCTAACAAAACAGTTGCTGTCAGTTTAAGCACTTTATGTCATCCACCATTATACATTTATTTCTCATTAAATATGACATTTCAGACAGAAATATCTTCATTAGACCGTGTAAGTTTTATGTAAATCTGTGATCTTAGACAAGATTTTTTTCTTACCAATTCTGTAATGTTCCTTTAAAGACACTGTACACTGTGACTTTTGGTAGGTGTCAATAGACCAGTCTTCTCTCTTGGTGTATCTCAACATATGCACAAAATAACAAACCTGTGAAAATTTGAACTCAATTGGCCGTCGCAGTTGCGAGATAATAATGGAATAAAAAACACCCTTGTCACACGAAGTTGTGTGCTTTCAGATGCTTGATTTCGGGACCTAATTTTGAGGTCTCAAAATCAAATTTGTGGAAAATTACTTCTTTCTCGAAAACTACGTTACTTCAGAGGGAGCCGTTTCTCAAAATGTTTTATACTATCAACAGCTCTCCATTGCTTGTTACCAAGTAAGTTTTGCTAACAATTATTTTGAGTAATTACCAATAGTGTCCACTGCCTTTAAAGATTAATTTAGGGTGTCTTTTCTCCTCGTTAGGTGAAGCAATTTGGCTGTGAGGCTTTCTCGCTTCTCTTTGATGACATCGATACGGATATGTGCTCTGCCGATAAAGAGGTGTTCCAAACCTTCGCTCATGCTCAAGTCTCTGTCACTAATGAAGTGTTTCAACATCTAGGACAACCAAAGTTCTTCTTCTGCCCTACTGGTAATACTATAGGGGTGTTTGTTTCTTTAAAAAGTGCACACAACATTGGTAAAATTGAAAATATAAATGTCCACAGACTTGCACACATCTTTAAGGGTCTGGGTACTTTTTGTAACACAAAACTCGAGGGTTTTATTATACAATTTTCTTGTGACTCCAATTAAGCTGATAAGTGAGGGAGAAAAACTTTTGTCACCTTACTTAAAAAAATTAATACGACAATTGAATGTAGCTACATGTACCATGTGTATCAAACGCTGAGAGTATTGACCTCTTGCACGGGAGTCAAACGCGGCGCCTGATGCCATGCTCACCATCATGGTGGGCAGTTAAATTTACGTGTATTAACGCCGCGTCGCCTAAAATGCACACTTCACTGGACAACGCAGGGCATAGAGTTATATATCAAAACGCACAGTGAAATTGCCCACCAGTGTGGCGCAGTCAAGATTTTTCTGATGATGACGTTAGGTGAATTGGGTCAATAATGAGCATTGCATATCCTTCTTTGCAGAGTATTGTGCTACCAGGGCAGACCCATGTGTCTTGAAATCTGATTACCTGAAGACGCTGGGCTCCAAGCTACTTCCAGACATCATGATCATGTGGACAGGTAACAAAGAAATAAAATAATAATAATAATATATGCATTTATATTGCGCCCATTCCATAAAATGTACACAAGCGCATGACAGAATAATTAACAATCAAACAATTTAAAAAACTTGCATCTGAAGTAAATTTTTCTTTGTTCAACCCGAAATTAAAGAAGTAAAGGAAAATAAAGATAATTCAAAGCAACATTGCTTTTTATTTAAAGCCAGTGGACACTATTGGTAAAATGCCAAAGACCAGTCTTCTCACTTGCTGTATCTCAACATATGCATAAAATAACCAACCTGTGAAAATTTGAGCTCGATTGGTCGTCGGAGTTGCGAGATAATAATGAAAGAAAAAACACCCTTATCACACAAGTTGTGTGCTTTCAGATGCTTGATTTTGAGACCTCAAATTCTAAACTTGAGGTCTCGAAATCAAATTCGTGGAAAATTACGTCTTTCTCGAAAACTACTCCACTTCAGAGGGAGCCGTTTCTCACAATGTTTTATACTACCAACCTCTCCCCATTACTCATTACCAAGTAAGGTTTTATGCTAATAATTATTTTGAGTAATCATCAATAGTGTCCACTGCCTTTAATGTGCATTTTAATTTTTTATGATAAACAGGATTTTCAGGCCTGTGAAATCTCCACTTTGAAGCGGATTGATCAGACTGACTTTTTTTTTCTTTCTCCATAATTCCCCCCCCCCCCCCTTGTATAAGCTTGGTATGCCTTATATAAGCTCGGCCACACTAATGTACATCTACAATAATGTGAGCTAAGCCTATTTACTTGATTAATGGGGTGCTCCAATTCGACCAGCTTAAATGCGTGTCACTTGACGTTACACGATCGTGTAGTGTTTCAGCTCTTTTTTTTTAAGGGTCCACTCACAGGCCTGTTTTTTGATGTTGTGTACATGACTGCCTAGTAGAGCGTCTTGAGGGACAATAACTTTTGTATTTATTTTTTAAAGAGTAAACTCTATTGATGGGATTCATATAATGTAATCTTCTTTTGTACTACGCAATACAGGCCCCAAGGTCGTTGCCAAGATAATTACCATAGAATCCATCAAGGAATTGTCCGAGGTCATCAAGAGGAAACCGGTCATATGGGATAACATCCACGCCAATGACTACGACCAAAACAGAATATTCTGTGGTAAGTCACATCTGTGCACTCTCGCGTTTCAACTTAATACATTGTCACAAAACGCCCAAACATTGCTAATATTGTTCATTTCTGTAGTCAAATGTTGTCAGTAAAAACGTCGACAGAAATGACAGGAAACAGAAAAATTTGTTTTGTGTTTAGAAATTGGGAATTATACGTGGAAAGTTTAATATTCGGACGTGACCTTTACTTTGATCTCTTCCAAATGCTTTATTTTACCTATTAAGTTACATTGTTTTTACAGTTTAATGGTGTTTATGCACGTTTTTGTCTATAAGGCTTTGATTCCTATTTTACTTATTTTTTCTGGTGTACTTTTCTTCAACTGTGTTTTGTATAATTTTCTTTCATGAAATTTTTACTGAAAAAAAACCCCTTTTAAATGAATGAACAATTCTAACGTTGTCTCGGCATTTTGTGATGTTTCAGAAATGAATAGTCTCTAAAGGGTTAAAGATCCTGGACACTATTGGTAGTTGTCAAAGACCAGTCTTATCACTTAGTGTATCTCAACATATGCATAAAATAACAAACCTGTGAAAATTTGAGCTCAATCAGTCATCAGAATTGCGAGATAATAATGAAAGAAAAAACACGCTTGTCACACGGAGTTGTTTGTGCGTTCAGATGCTTGATTTCATGACCTCAAATTTTAAACGTGAGGTCTCGAAATCAAATTCGTGGAAGATTACTTTTTTCTCGAAAACTACTCCACTTCAGAGGGAGCCGTTTCTCACAATGTTGTTAACCATCATAAGCTCTGCATTGGTGTTACCAAGTAAGGTTTTATGCTAATAATTATTTTGAGTAATTACCAATAGTGTCCACTGCCCTTAAACAATGTGTAAATAATGTGTTAACAGTTTCTGCTTTACAAATTTGCTGTTGTATAGGTCCGTACAAAGGCAGGTCGTCTGAGCTACATTCCTACGTAAGTGGTATTTTGACCAATCCCAACTGTGAATACGAAGCCAACTACATTGCCTTACACACGCTAGCCCAGTGGTCAAACTGCACACATGGAGATAACAATGAGGAAAGCAAGGATGAAGTTACAGGTCAGTTGACTTTAAGAAAAAAAGTTATAGTTTAGTTTAGTTTATTTCGGGTGTTATCCCCAAACTTTGATGGCTCTCCATAGGGTCCTGTCCTGCATTGCTGTCCATAGCTCTGCTGTCTCCAGTCCGGTGTCTTTCTTTAAAACATCTAAGGGTCATGTCACAGGAGGCAATTTGCAGGCAACCAGTTCCAGGCAATTTCCACGAAGAAAAGGCATTCCCATTTGATTGTTAACATTTTTCTGTTGTGAATCGTAAGACAATGTTTTAAAATTGACTCATGTGCTACCAAAGTAGTCGTGTAGCATACACTGTAGTTGGTTGCCTCCAAGTTGCCTGCAAAGTTGCCTAGTGTGACAAGGCCCTAATACCCGTTTCAGACAGGTGCTCCAGAGTCGCACCAAACCAAGTTCTGAATTAAGTTCATGAAAAGTTTGACATCTGAAACCGTAAGGAGTGACTGGACGCGCTAGAAGTCGGAAGATCGACTGCTGCAGTCGGTCGGAACGATTCGGAGTTTCAGACGTCAATCTTGTCATGAACCGAACCTAATGTAAGAGTTATGTTAAGTTCGCCTATATAAAAACCAAAATTTAATTAGGTCAACCTTGAGTCGCACTAATCTATTTGGTCGGCACGACTCTGGAGCGCCTGTCTGAACCAGGTGTTAGTAGGTAAATTTTGGTCTACCACGTTTCCTGCGTGCATGTTTTAGTTCCCAGTAAATGAGTTTTGATGCAGACTCCTTGCTCATTGAGGCCCCACCAACTGAGCTATCCAGCCCCATGTTGGCGGTCTCTCTAGTAGTCAATATCTTTGTTCGTTTTTTGTTTGATAATTTGTGTTTTGTTTTTGTTTGATGCAGGAAGTCCATCCAACAATCCTACAGTTTCTGCGGAAATCAAATTGGAAACAGAAGGTGAAACTGAAATCCCACTGTCCAGAAATAATTACCCAAACCATGGTCTGTACAATCCCGACTCGGCTCTCAGAGCGGCCGTTACCGAATGGATGGAAGTCATCCAAACTCACAGACAAAGTTCCCACAATGTGGCAATACCCCAACCGCTGGTCGTCATACCGCCCGCCGCTCCGCCGATACCGAGCATCAACACGTGTATGAGTATCACCACTCCGACCTCATCGACGGGGCCGCAAGTCCCAGCACCCGATGAGGGGCTGATCGCTGAGGAACTCATGAAAAACAAGAATGCATTCGATAAACTTGCCTCCCTGAGTGAGGCCGCTGAGAACTACACGCCGCTTTCCAACCCTGTCAATTCTTTAGTCTCTAATGCATTCGTAGAACCTATGGAGTGCAATGGTGATTTTAAATCATCAAAGGAGACTACCCCGGGACTTGCAGGGGCTGTAGGGGCAGCTACCCTCCCACCGAGTATCATACCCACAAAAATGAGCTCTAACATCTCAACGACGACGACGTCAACAGTATGTAAAGTCAGCGAGGTAGCTATGCAGATAGATGACATGGTAGAGAAAGGGTCCGGTGAAAACTTAAACAAAACCCCCGCCACGGAGGAAGTAACCGACGCAGGGTCTGAAATGGCAGACACTGACACCGAGATGCAGAGTGACGGGGCGGACATCGACAGCCAACCTGAGGATGTGAACATTGAGTCGGTTGAGCCGGACTCGGACGTCGCTGATAAGTCTGACGAAGAATGGAACAGTGCCAAAGAGAAGAAGAAAGCCACCCACGAGAAGATTACCGTGGACGACGTGCTATTGCTGGTCGAACTCTTTTATCTGCCGTACGAGCACGGACGCAAAGCGGTGGAAATGCTTGAGGAGATACACTGGCTTAAGATCAATGCTCATCACGTCTGCGAGGCTAAGAAGAAGTCCAATCCATCTGATACGGTAAGCGCTTACACTCAAAACCTTTGATTATTTATGTCTTAGAATTTTGCAGGTTGCTGCAGGCCTGAAATTTCATGTTTGAGAGGACGAGGCCATTTTCATTTTGAAGAAGGCCACTTCTATTTGAAAAATCTTAAAATCTATGGGAAGTTTTTGAAGGGGCACCAAGGCCAAGACCAGGGCAACGGCGGACATGGCCTCCGTTAAATTCTAGGCCTGTTGCTGCAGTTGAAGTTGGCGGGAACAGTACCATTGGTGCTTATCTTACTGGTTAGGTTGGTAGTGTGATTGAAGCTGGGCACCAAGGCCTAGACCAGGGGCATCGGAGGACATGGCCTCCAGTAAATTCCAGGCCTGTTGCTGCAGTTTAAGTCGGTGGGAACAGTACCATTGGTGCTTATAAATGTTACTGGTTTGGTTGGTTGTGTGATTGAAGCTGGTGCTGTTGTTGTTACTTTCCAAAATGATATAAATAGATGACACATTTCACCATAATTAAAAGTTAGTTACTTTGATTTGTACAAACAATACACCAACTATATGTGCATTGAAGGTGAACAATTGAATGTTTCCAGATGGGGGCAATTGCCTTTCTAGTTGCCCTGGTCATTGCCCTGGTGCCCTTGAGAATTTCCAAGAACAAATTTACAATTTCTTAATGAGAAAAAGCCTTCAATTACAAGACTGAATGGCCTCGCCAAGGTGAGGGCTATACCTAAACTGAGTTGGGCTATCTACTCAAATCAACTGTCACCAGGGGCACGTTGACACCTACTCCTGGGGCTGAAGCAGGGTTACCCCTTTCACAGTCCGTAATGATGTAGGCATGGGTATCATCCACTAGGAGTCTGGGGCAGACTTCACAAAGAGCTAAACTTATCTTAACTGCAATTCAATCATAGTTACTAAGTAAAGTGTGATGTCACAATACAAATCACTATGGTAATACTGACAACTTGTCTCGCGATGGACTTGATTGCCTTGTGAAATCGGTCCCTGCGCTTGGGTCCGGTGATCGTGACCGCTCTGCCAAGTAAAGATCTTGTAACGTAACAAAATTAAAGACACTGGACACTATTGGTAATTGTCAAAGACTAGTCTTCACAGTTGGTGTATCTCAACATATGCATAAAATAACAAACCTGTGAAAATTTGAGCTCAATTGGTCGTCGAAGTTGCAAGATATTAAGTAAAGAAAAAACACCCTTGTCACACCATGGTCACACGGAGTTGTGTGCTTTCAAGCTTTCAGATGTTTGATTTTATGACCTCAAATTCTAATTCGAAAACAAATTCGTGGAAAATTACTTCTTTCTCGAAAACTACGTCACTTCAGAGGGTGCCGTTTCTCACAATGTTTTATACCATCAACCTCTCCCCATTACTCGTCACCATGAAAGGTTTTATGAGAATATTTATTTTGAGTAATTACCAATAGTGTCCACTGCCTTTAAAGTATGAGGCCTGTGCTTCCCATATTCATCCCCTTTCTTTCTCTCACAATCATCAGGCGATGGAGTGGGCAGACCGCGCTGCACGCTTCATAGATTTCAGTCGTCAGGTTCATCATATGACGTTGCGGCTACTCAACATCCCCAACCGCTCGCTGCTGTATGAGTTTTACCCCTACGTATGGGACATGGAGGGGGTGATCTCCATGCTAGCATCTTTCGTTAAGTGGCTTGGTAAGTGATCAAAGGCTGCTATGGCACTTTTTTTTGTCAAGTAAAACAAAATCAAGAAAGAAAAAAGAGAATCTACAGACTGAGTTCAGATCTAGCAGAAGTTTGATGGAGAAAACTTGTAGACCAATCTGGCCAACCTGATGGTTTAAAATGCCAAATAAACGGGGTAAGTCTCGCGCTTATTCAAATAATTGGAACCCATTGGAGTGCACAAGCATGGTTCCTACATTTTAAACGTGTATTTTGGGGCCACAGTGATCCCAAAACGCTTGAATATGCGCGAGACTTGCCCCGTCTATTAAAAACTCATTTTGAGATGAGTCTTAGTGCGTTGTGACACTGAGCCCTAGTATAGGCCCTAGGTCTCTAAAAGCAATGACCAGGAATATATCGCGGCAAAAAATACCTGCATTATATGGACTTTGGGCTAGCATTATGTGGACCTTGGGCTAGCATGTCTGTATTAGCACTTAAAAGCGTGATCTCAGATCGTCTCACCCCACCCTCGGATTTCCATTGATACATCTGGGGTAGGAGAATAAGTAAGGGTTTTTAGGTTTCTAATTGGACTTTTAGCGGCCCAGATAAGTCTTCCGCGACCTCTTTTGTTCTGTTCGTTTGACATCGCGGTTGGGGTAAGTTGACAGGGAGGTCAGTATACCATGCATTCTAATTGGATACTTCAACACAAAAAGTCCAATTTGAACACGGCTTAAGTGTGTTTACCCATTCGTACAAAGTTCATATTTATGCCCTGTTTACTCTTCAAGAAACTCAGGCTGCATTGCCACAGAAAAGTATTTGAGGCGGGTTGAGTTTTGTTTTGAGGTTACCACAAATTGTGATGTGATCAAGCTCAACGAGACGTTTTACTAAGAAACAAGCCAAAACAGGCCAATAGAGGTGAAATCTTCAAAAAGAAATTAATAAATTTAAATCCTAAAGTTCATCTTATTTAGTCTCAAATTCCTTCATGATAAATAACATCAAAAAAGGATTGAAATTAGCATTGATAAAAAATGTTCTGGTGTGTGTTCAGTTAACAACTCCACTTTTTTCTCAGGTCCATTCTTTCTCATCTCTTGGGATTTCTACTTAGAGGTTTTGGGTACTTTTTGTAGGACATAAAACAGAATATCCACAGATTTACATCAAACTCACACATTTTCGTGGCCGAGCGGATAAGAGCACCGAACTCGAGCTCTGGTGCTTCTGTTCAGCAGAGTGTGAGCTCGAATCCCGGTCGTGACACTTGTGTCCTTGAGCAAGACACTTACCGGTAACTATAATTGCTTCTCTCCACCCAGGGGTAATTGGGTACCTGTGAGGGCAGAGATGGTTCTTGTGATTGATTTAGCCGAGTAGCGCATATTAATGTTGCACAGGCTGTATACTCCCCACCAGGGAGCTGAGATGGTTTAAGGAGTGAATTAAGGCCCAGTGACCAGGGGTAATAATGTGAAGCGCTTTGGGACGCCTTCCGGGTGTGAAAAGTGCTATATAAAAACGGGTTATTATTATTATTATTATTATTATTATTATAATGGTAGAAAGCTTCCCTTAAAATATTACTTGCGAAGGTGCTGTAACTTCTGAGAAATTAGTAAAAACAAGTCATGAAAATATTTTTTGTCTCAGTGAGACAACAATTTTTTTAGCATGTAAAACTTATTTTCGTGACATTGGTTTACTCGTTTCTCAAAAAGTACAGTGCCTCAGCAAGTGATTTTTTAAGGGAAGCTCTCTTCTATCATTATCTTCAAACAGTGTAAGTTTTATGTAAATCTGTGGACATTGTGTTTTGTGTTACCAAAACCTTTAAACAATTTTTGAACCAAAGGCGGCATCAAAATGGGGTTTTATCAAAATTAAAGCAAAGATTATGGTCTTTTCACATGTAAGTTTGTGTTTACCTAGGTCGGCAAACGACTAATTTTGCTTGATGGCATCACAATCGGTATATAGATGGATTGCACTAAGCGTCATCGCCTGCCATGCTCTATGATAAACAACGGAAAAAGTGTACAACTGTGCACAACTCTCAGCCAATGATAACCTTGCACGCATGCACATTTCATCAAATACGGGGGTCGATGACACTTAGTGCAATCCATTTATATGGAAATGTGTGTCTCTGCACCTACTAAATTCACTGCAACCAAGTTTCCAGAGTACGTCAACTGCTATTTTGAATTGCCTTTCACGCTGCGGCAGTAGAAAGCTTTGCGTGACGGCACTCCCAGATTGCTGCCTCCTGGATTTTGTCTCTACATTTCCTGTTGGAATAAAAAAAAACTCATTAACAAGTCTTGTTTCCGATTTTGTTCTTTTGCTTTTAGGATATGGGAAAGTTTCTCGCTTTGGCTGTTCTCTACTGGATGTCCAGGCATCATGTACGATCACAGATATATTATCTTTGTAGCAAATAACTGGCCTTCAAAGGGCAACACCTGACTAAAACTGTTTGAGAGAGTTTCTTTTGAATAAACGGTATTCAGTTGTAAACACTGTGAATCTGGAATGTTTTGCCAGTAAAAGTGCACAACTGAATCCTGTTTCCACGTTTTGCCATTTGAAGACCATGCTGTGTACTGTAAAATATGAAAGCCGCCAACAAGTGTTCAATCTTCGGTTTAAGATGCAAGAACGGTCTTCTAAATTTTGAGAAAAAAATGTGTCTCACCAAAATAAGCTTCTGACAGGGTTTTTTCCATAGAAATTGTGTTGAGTGACTTTCATATTCTACAGTATGCAAATTTAACTATTGACCCTATTGTTTAATTGGAACTGGAAACTCGCTTCGGCATTTGGTGGCTACAACAAGCAGACACGCAAGTTGAACTAATACCATCCGATTTGTTGTCGTACTTTTTGTTGATTATTTTAAAACTCATTTTTGTTTATCCAGAAGCAGAGAGTTCCTTTACAAAAAGCCAAAAAGGGACTAAAGTCCGGTTCAATCCTGCAAATGCGCATGCGATACGCATTTTGGCTTCACAAGCAGTTGAAATTGTGCTCGACTCCTGCGAAACATTCACAGTGAAAACAGCCCTGTGACGTCAAAATTTGTATCGCATTCGCAATCCCAGGAAGTATGAACCAGGCTTTGTTCCTGTCTTCCTTCACCCTCAAAACCATGTCCCCTTCCAAATGGCTCTCAAAACTTCCTGATGATGTTGTTGTTTTTGTTTACGAGTGCATGATTTTTTTTTTTCTCGATCGGAGTCGTCTCAAAAGTTTGACTGTGGAGGATTGAAAAACGGGCGGAGTTTGGCTACACAGTGGAAATGGGATCAAGTGTGAAGGCTGCTTGGTCGTTGCCCTCGTGTATAAATAAAACACAGTCAGGTTATGAAGATCATTACAATGTGGATTGTGGAGAAAATGACTGTGGTGGTCCAGAAGGCAAAATATGCAAACTTAAATGGCGCTGTCCAAATAAAAAATCAAAAAATAAAGTTAATGACCTTAAGTTTTGAACCTAGCAGAGTCTTTCTTGAAGGCTAAATTAAAAATGCTGAATCAATTAACAGCTCCAAGATTAAAATTAAAAGTTGCAAGCGTTGCGACAGTTTTACACAGTGAACGATTTATAAGTTTTGACATGTAAACTTTCCATATTTATCTTTTTTTAATGGACATCATATTAATTGAATTGAATTGAAAGATCCTAGATCTGATTTTCAACTAAATGATTTTAAATTTTTAAGACCCGTGAAGTTTGAGTTGTCCTCTGGTCGTGCCCATCATTTTGCTCCTTGGTGACATAATCTGACTGTAGCAAACCCCCCAAAGTTTTAATCTTTGACATTTCTTTCCTGCAGGGACAAAGGACCATCCGCTGCAATAGAACTTAACCTCCTTAGTATAACTTTCTCTTATAATTTTGTGACCATACTTGACCAAATATGGCACTAAATAAAGAGCATAATGAGTTGTTTCAGTAGGTTGTTGGGCTTGATGCCCATAAGAAAAGTTTGACCGAAAAACGTTTGCAATCTTGTGCTTCTCAGGCACTTTTGATATCGAGAATATTGGTGAAAACTGCAAAAAATTCACCAACCATTTGATCTTTACCAAACAAAAACCACTCAGATCTCACAATTACTCAGATTTAAAGGACATGCTGAGTTCACGCTCGCAATGTTCCTTCAAAATTGGGCAATTTTGCTGAGATTATAAAACCTGGACTTTTTTTTGTATGTAAAACATACATTAGTCATTGTGGTTTGGGGCATTCCGCTGTGCCAACATCCTCACAGCTGAATCATTGGATTTGATCAAAAAGACAAATCGTTGTCAAACAATGTGTGGACATCAAGTCACTTCACCTGTTCATTTAAGAGGTTTTTACAGCACCTAACGTCTTCAACAGTCAAATGTACTCTGAAGGGGCTGTTGCTGTTCACTCAGCAGCAACTTTGACGGATGCATTTATAAACCTCTTAAAGGATCAAGAAACAACTCATTCTTCCTTGATTTTTCAGATTAGTAAAAAACAAAAAGTACACCCGGCCGACTTGAATGATTTTACCTCCAGAGAAAGTCAAGAAAGCCAAGAATGTTTTAGGATGATATGTCCAAGCAATTGCTCTTGCAAATCTGACAGAAGCTACATGTATGTGCAAAGACAAGAATATTTGCGGAGTCATTTCTTCTGAGTGCTTAACAAATCTTTACAGAGAATGTAATTTTCTTGATTTGTTTGTGTGTGATTTGTTTGTTTTCAAAGTGGCACTGGTAACAGATTTTTGGAAAGCGTCTGGCAAATTCTACTTTCCATGTTTGAAACTCATGAACACAAAATGATTATTACTAGAAAAAAAGTTTAAAAACTCATCCATCAATCAGTGATTAATGATCCTCAAATATTCTTCTCAGTGCCTAGCCTTGCTGCAAGCTATTGCAAATCACCCGATTCCATTCGCCACAGTGTAGCACTACAGATACTCCAACACCAACCTTGCCTGTACCTCCAGCTGTACTCCAATAGCGAGCTTTTGAGATGACTTGTTTTTAGGGCTCACATTTGGGGGAGGGAAATTTGTCGCTTAAAACTTTTACCGGACCAGAAAATATGTTGTATTTATCACTTAGTGAAAAATGCAGTGAGATGTTTACTGGTTCTAAAGTTTACTGGTCCGTCGCTAAAATCACTGGCCTAAGGCTGGGGGTAGTGTTAAGTTCGAGCCCTATCTTTGTAGCCCGTGGATCCTGCCCTTTTTAATAGAAACCTCAATGAAAGCCGATTTGCTCTCATGAAACTTTCGCCGCTTACGTCTTTTGTTTCAGAGTTGAGATCCAATATACTTTACCAAGTAGTGTTTAGACTCTAAATTAGTCTGGTAACTGATAGTATTGCCTCCTTGTGATATGACAGGGGTTCAGGGAACCCTGACTTGACCTAATTGGTATTACAGCATGTTAGGAGTCGGTAGAATTTTAGTGATTTGTTTTAGCAGTGGTTTCCTTTTTTTCAGTTGAATGTTTTATTCATGGAATATGCAACTAAATTTGTCTGTGTAGATATAATGAATACCACATCAGTATTGAGAAGGAATCGTTTTTTTTCTTTTCTTTTTCCACAAATGTTCTGATTACCACGCTCCCTGTGTACGAATCAGAAGAGTTTAGCCCCCCTCGGGCCGACATTGCGATGACACAAACAAAAACAACCTCTTGAATTAGTTTTTGGAACGATGGTGCTTTTCAACAATGACTTATTGGCTGTTGTAACTGCCAGGCAGTTTTTCCTTGCTATGAAGGGCACCTTTCTGTACCTCAGTGAAGTATCAGGCCTGAAGAACCAATAATTGTTCACTAGTGTTCCAGTTTAAAATGTTGGCAACCAATGCGTTCACATATATTGCAAATATCAAATACACTTTGTGATTTCTCAGTAATTTTAAAAGTGAGCACTGCTCAACGATGCTGTAACAAAACTTTATGAATCTTTACAACTTTAAAAAAAATTCTTTGTACAAGTTGTTTTGGAGGGTGTTCAAAGCAAATTAACAACACCAATAACAAACCACCAGCAATACAATTTATCTTTAAGTACGCGCTAATCCTCCACTCAGATTTGCAGAATGGAGTGGTGATAAAAACCTATATTGCACGGCTAATATCACTACCTGCGTCTTGTGTGTTCTATGGTCACGCGCCAAGTTTGCTTGAAGATAAATACGTTATTCCACTCGCGCTTGTGTGATAACTTATATACTGATGCTCTCCAAACATTTGTGTTTAGTGTTTTACAGTTAATACAATTAGGCTGTTTTCAGATTTGCTGATGTTGTTCTCCTTGTTGTGTCTATGATTATTCAGGTGGTTCCAGAAATTACAAGGAGGCGTTTATGAGTGGTGATCTTGAACCGTGGGTCTTTCGTGGAGGGTTGACGGCTGAATTTCAGGTATGAAGAATCAACGTTGGGGGGCCCTTCATAACATTTGCAATAGCGGGGCTGATACTTCACGGAGGCAACGAAAGCGATTGCCTCCATGCCCCCTGGTAATTGTCTTGGTGCCCTTGTAATGCTCTTTACATAGTAGTTAATTTCCTGAGTTGTTAACTGCCGATTCTTTTCAGAACCGACACAACTCAAAAGAGATTTACACATGGTGCTACTGCAGACCTCGCCTAATTAAATGCCCACCAAGCAAAGTCTCAAGTTCTACATCATGGCGTCTTTCGAACATAGTTCTTTGGTCTAGAAAATTTGTGGTTTTCCCCTATAGGCTCCTAAAATAACACCAAGTTCACAATGCTAACTTGTATATTTTACCCATACACCAAAGCACTTTGATGATCAAATTCACCAGACGTATCGTCACAAAATTCAATTGTGAAAAATCACACAACTATTCTCGAAATTTATCAAAGACCGGTGTTCTGACTTGGTGTACACCAACAAATGCTTAAAACCTGTGAAAATTTGGACTTAGTTGGTCATCGAAGTTGCAAGAGAATAACAAAAGGTCGTTATGATCAATAAATTAAATGAGCACAAATACTGTCACCTTTACCTGCTTGTACATGTACATATATTTTAAGTGCCTCAATAAGAAAACAAACCCAATATTTACATAATATACAAGATTCCTGACAAAACAACGTTATTTGTTGTTTTCTTTAAAGGTGCACACCAACTTTGAGGAAATGTTTAATGGGCTCAATTTCATAAAGCTGTCGAAAATGCTGCTTAACATATTTCTTTGCTTAGCAAAAAAATGAGAAGGGCACCAGTCACAAAAATATAACCTGTATGGAATGTTGGCTGGTAACCTGTTCTTGCTAAGCAAGATTTTGTGCCTTCAGGCTTTATGAACATTGGCCCTGGTTAGTTGGACTGGGGACGCCGACGGTGTGTTTATGGAAGAATAGAGGATTGGAATTAATTTACGAGAAATAACAATAATAATGATGTACTTTCCGTTAAACAGAGAATGCTGCCGTTAAACGGAGCTGCAGACTTGTTTGCCAAGAAACCATTCCATGTCAGCAGTAAAGTCTACACTATTAGACCACTCCTCCCGGTTGATCAAGTAAGTCCATTTGACCGATTAAATGGTTTGGTACCATTTATAGATCAATTATAGAATCCCACATCACGGACATGAATATTTATGTAGTATAACTTAACTGTAAAAGATTTAGCTTCATTAGTCCTCACGTTTTTCGGACGATAAGTGATAATCACAGAGCAATTTCTTTTGGAGAGTCCCGTAAATCTGTTGTACATGCTTAGGCTAAACTACATGTAATTTTCATCTCACTAAGATTGTTTAAAACATCTTTCTTACCATATACATTTTATAAGAAATATTCATAAATAACTTAGACAGTTTATCCATTCTTATTGGTCAGGAGGGCATCACGTGGGGGTGTTTGAACGACTGATATAACACCAGTTAAAAGTGTTTAAACATGGGCATGACTCGCGAGCTTGCACCTGTGCTTCTAAGACAGTTTATTCATTCCTATTGGTTGAGAGCAACGGCATGAACACCTTGGCCACATCACGCCACGCGATACGCGCCTCGCGCATGTCAATCTCCTTATAAGGAGAACAATTGAACAATTATAATTTTTGTGTTTTTTTTTTACTATTGGACCAAAAAGTTTTGATGTTTTTTACCGAAAAGGTATTTATGAATGGGTATAACAATATGCTAGTCTGGTATTAAACACTCTGTTTAAAACCGGTTGCAGTCTGGATGCTGATAATTACTGTCGCCTCCGGCTCTGGTAATTATCACATCAAGACTGCAACCGGTTTTAAACAGAGTGTTTAATACCGGACTAGCACATATTTATTCCCTTAGTTACAAACGCTTTTCTTAGACCAACTCACCCGATCTTTTTGCTTGTCTAAGAATCCTTGCCTTCGAAACCAGAATTGATATGTAAACATTATTTGATATTTTGATTGGGTTTTTGTTTAGGATGCAGTGTATCGAGTTTGCCAGCTTACATGTAATGATCGAGATGACGGGGGAGAGTTCTACGGCAAACATCCACAACTCATCGGTGACAAGTATGCTTTATTTCATTTTATTTATTTTTCCATCAGTCTTAGGGCCATGTCACACGAGGCAACTTTTATCTTACACTACTTTTTTTTTTTTTTTTTTTTTTTTTACTGGAAATAAAGTGAAGTGTTGTGTATTTCTGACTTACACCCTTTGGGCAATATAATTAATCATGGCTTTCAAAAAAATAAACACAAAACAATTTATTATCTCTTATGTAAAATGTAAAAGGCAGTCAATCAAAAAACTTAAAACCCAATTATCTCAAAATGGTCTCATTTTGAGATACGCCATTTGACCAAAACAGGGCCGCATGCTTGAACTTAGCTACCCCGCTGTTTGTAGCTCACAACTGCACTGTACATTTTGTCCTACACCATGCAAGCACACAGCACATACTGCACACAGTACGTAGTACGTCATTGGCGGTCTGTACTTACATGTATCAAGGAAGAAGAAGAACAACTTCCCAGGTAGATCAACCAATTTTACACAATGAACTCAGACTTCTCCACCTCCCCCCCACCCCCTCTCCCCTTTTCACCCTGTTCATTCTACAGACTTGTTGGTCACTTCCTGACGTTCAGCAATGAGTACTGCTTTGTCCTGTGCGATGGGGAGGACATCGTAGGTTACGCCCTCGCAGCTTGGAACGCTAAGACATTCTACAAACAAGTGGAGATAGCGTGGAAGGAAGAAATGAAGAATAAATATCCCAAGCCGGCCAAATCAAAGAACGCCACGACAGCCGAGGTTTGTTCACACAATCCGTGGTTATATGCAACTGTTTAGCTGATCAGCTTATTTCTTTTTATTGAGTGCCGGCCTCGATAAAACCCAAAGCATCCACAAAAGTTGGCGTGGTACCCTGTGCTTTTGCCATGGTGCCTGTTGCAAAGTTTTTTTTAATCTGGTGCTATTGTTCTGGCTTAACCGCTTGCCTTAGTTTTCATGACGGATGGAAATTAGCAAAGGTTACTCCAATCCTCAAAGGTTCAGTAAGCCATTTACGAGTTGGATTTGAATAAAGTCAATTGCTGAGACACAATGTACCGCTCACATTTGAATTTCTTGGACCTTAGAGAAAGTTGCTATGTCACATGGTTCGGGAAAAGCTTTTGTACAGCAACCTATTGCAGTTATTCGGCCAAATTTCATAAGCGCAGATTTTGGTGCTAAGCAGAGCCATTAAATTGGGCCCAGCTCAGGATACCCCGATGGATTGCTCTGTACAATGTCTATATAGAATAATTGCCTCATTGATCATAGTGCTGAGCTTTTAGCTGTCATTTTGTTGAGCAGAGTATACTGGTCGAAGTGTCGGGACCACACCGGCTCTTCTCAGAGCCAACACTCCCACACAAGAGATTGACACATGGTTGTACCCGCAAGTTTACTATTTATTTATAGTTTCTTCCTGTCATTTTGTTGATAGTATAAAAAATTGATTGATCTTTCCTCTTTTTTTTCCTGGTGTGCAGAAGACAATTCTTACTTTCCATGAAGATCGAAGTCCACTAGTCGATGCTCTCTTCAGCCAGTACCCTTCTCATTTGCGTATGGATGTACTCCCATGTGTGGAGGATACTGGTGTGGTCAAGAACATTCTGGCATGTGTCTTGTCAGCTTTGAAGACGAGTGGTAAGTCAAATACACTTATCTAGATAAAAAGGCCAGGGGTCGATTTCTTAAAACGCTAGGATTAATCCTATCTCTTAGGATGGGTTCAATGCATCCTCACATCTATGGATACAGAACTTAACTCATCCTTAGTCCTAAGATTAATCCTAAGTTAGGAAGAGTTTGGTGAAGTCGACGACTGGACTCCCTTGGTAATTTTCAAAAACCAGTTTTCTCACTTGGTGTATCCCAACATATGCGTAAAATAACAAGCCTGCGAAAATTTGGACTCAACTGGACATTGAAGTTGCAAGAGAATATTATGAAAGAAAAAACACCTTTCTTGCACACAAATTTGCTTTCAGATGCCTAAACAAGGCTTTAGGCCTGAAATCTTTTACAGATGGTTAAAAAGGCTTCAGGCCTGAAGTTTTTAAACCTTTCAGTGAGACATTATCTCTTTCTCAAAAACAACTTTACTTCAGAGGGAGCCGTTTCTCACAATGTATTATACTATCAACAGCTCTACATTGCTCATTGCCAAGTAAGTTTTTATGCTAACAGTTATTTTGCGTAATTACCATTAGTAACCACTGCCTTTAAAGGCAGTGGACACTATTGGTAATTACTCAAAATAATTATTGGCATAAAACCTTTCTTGGTGACGAGTAATGGGGAGAGGTTGATAGTATAAAACAATGTGAGAAATGGCTTGAAGTGCCATAATTTTCGAGAAAGAAGTAATTTTCCACGAATTTGATTTCGAGACCTCAGATTTAGAATTTGAGGTCTCGAAATCAACCATCTAAAAGCACACAACTGCGTGTGACAAGGGTGTTTTTTCTTTCATAATTATCTCACAACTCCGACGACCAATATTGAGTTCAAATTGTTAACGGTTTGTTAGTTTATGTATATGTTGAGATACAGACTGGTCTTTGACAATTACCAATAGTGTCCAGTGTCTTTAAGGGGGATTTTTTGTTTTCGAGTACATTGCAATCTCTGCGTAGCAAACATGGCAAGTGTAACTCAAGGAATCACTCTCAAAGGTGTATCCTTGCATTTGCAATAATACTAAAATTCAGTTTTTGTAATTTTCTTTTCTTCTCCTGAATGTTCAGGTTCCCAAGGTGCATTTGTAGAGGTAGTCAAAGAGAGCAAGAGTCAGGTGGAATTCTACAAGAAGTTAGGCTTTACAGAAGTCCAGGATCTAGACTTTCCCGAGGACACCATCATCCTGGGGAGGGCCATCTAGACAACAAAACTTTACTACAAGGCTAAAGGACTGAAATGCAAAGCCGTTCTCGTGGGCTCTCTCTCTCTCTCTCTGTCTGTGTCGTAGTCGCCGCTTTGTGAAGACTCTATTGAAATGTTTAAATGTTCAGGTCAGCATTATCTTTGTATTCGTTACTTCTTCTTATTATTTGTCGCTGCTGCAATTATTTTTATCAGTGTTTTTTGGGTCTAGTTGGGTTCATTTCAAACTGTGTAGTAAGGACCGATGTATCCTCCTAACAGAAACAATTATTTCATTAATTTACCGTACACATGAATACAATTGATAAACAATGGTGGAAGCCCAGGCCTCAAAATAACCCCAGGCCACCCACAGCAATAGACCGATCCAGTAGGCTCTGCCCACGACTCACGTGTGAGCAAGAACATGTGCGGCTCTCCAATGCCTTTCCGCACAACTCTGCCGCGCCTGCAAGCATACGCGCACGCATGTCGGACCTTAGTGTCGGACCTTCGTTGCGTTGTGATTGGTCAATACGCAATGGGGCGGAGCTTAATGGATCGGTCTATTACCATGGAGTCCTGTGCCTTTGCTGTGGTGCCCTTTGCAAAGTTCCATTACAAATGTACATTTTCCTCATAGACGTGCCCCTTACAATAGGGAAATTGCCGTGCTCCTTCAAGAGTGAAGTTCAAGACGTGCAGCCTCTCGATATCTTGTAATCTTCTTAGAACAAAAGGACAAAGGTCTAAAATCGGGGATTATCCAATAATCATGATAAAAAGGGAGATTTTGAGATTGGTGTCCAGTACCACATGTCCCTCTTTGTATGGGGAAACAGAGGGTTGCACGGTGAGTGCATGCACTGCGCATGGTAAACAGTGACATGTCCTGGGAGTCGCCTTCGCTATACATTGCATAAGTGTTTTCTGCCTGTTCTTGGGTCGTCCGCCGCAAAACGCACAAATGCAAATATTAGTGGTATATTTCATGCTCATAATTGAATGTTGTCGTCGATGCCTGTGCACTTTCCAAGACAGAAGTGACTCCTTTAAGATGTAAAGACAACTTTACAAGAGAACAAAAAAAGCTGTTTGTTTTTCTGTAAGGGAGCAAAATCATGCACTTATGGCCTACCCATAAATCTGGCGCTTAAAACCACAAAACTACCAAGATTGCTCTTGTTTTTGTACTTAAAAACTTGCAAAACTTATTTAATGTCTTTGCCGGTGTCGCGGCCTCAGTTGTCTGGCGTGCTAAAAGCTCCGGATTACCAAATACGGCAGTATTACGTCATTTCATACCTGCGCACAGCACGCGTAAGTGGTCGATTTGCTGAGTCGACTGTTTAGCTCGAGCTCGTAGCTGTCATGGCGCGCCCACAAGTAAATGATGAAGGAGTGGAGCATCTACGACAGTATTGTGAAAAAGCAACCACATAATCGAGTTTTGCCGGAGCGGTAATTACAAAGAAGGTCCTTCTGAAAGCCTGAGGAGGGTTGTACGTTGCCAGGTGAAAAAGCACTCGTACCATAACAAACAAAGGGTCTTTATTTGCGGCGGCAGTAGAGCACGGGAGACCAACGCCCGCAATGACAGCATGCTGAATAGCCGGCTTCATCATCCGAAAAGCTTGGCTCGCCGAACATCTCAGACTGTGACTGCAGCGTGCCGAAATGCCCGGTGACGTCACCTGGAATTTTGAGCACGCCGAACATCTGAGACCGTGACACCGGTGTCTTAGGGGAATCTGTCCCACTGAGATGCGGTGTCCCCCCCCCCATATATAGGCTGGAATAAGCCTGTGCAACAAGTGCTACTGGTGTTGAACTCACGACTATTGATTGCTTTAATAGTCGAGTCGTGACTACCGTTTTCAACTACTCGATTAATCATGCCGCCGCAACTACCTGCTTCGTGAACCAATTGTGTCGCTCACGATTATTCACGACAACATTTACTTTCGAAACACAATCAGACATCTGTGATATAATCCTGAAATCCTATCAGCTTAACTTACTACTTACTTACTATATTGCGTCCATGAAAAATTATTCATGACTAGTGTTGAAGTTGCAACTATTTGAGGCGCGATTAGTCAGGTAGTAAATTTCACTAGTCACCCAGGCCTAGGCTGGAAAAGGATGATTCAAAAGAAAGTTTCATCAGAAGAAGTTTGTACACAGTTCGCCATGTTGGGGGGGACAGAATCCCCTGCCACACCTGTATAAGATAAATAACTTAATCATAGTGGTATATATTGACACCTCAGTTAATAATAATGATAACAGTAATAATAGTGACTAAAGCTTAATAGTGACTTCTTGTGTAACACTCAAGTCAAAGCCATCGTGAGGTTGATGCCCATGTCTCAAAATGTATTACCCCTGGTTACTGGGGCATTTTATTTAATTCCTTGAACCATCTCAGCTCCCTTAGGAGTGATCATCCTGTGCTGCAAATTATGTAGCACCCGCACCAAGTTAAATCAATCACAAGAACCATCTCTGCCCTCGCAGGTACCCGTTTACCCCTGTGTGAAGAGAAGTAATTGTATGTTTATTTTGCATTGGGGATAAAGAATATAATTTTACCGTTACACCGATGTGTATGAAGCACTGTTATATACTCGATACTTTCCAGAGTTTTGTGAAAACAAATCTATAGGCTAATCACTTGGGTGGGATTCGAACCCACGACCTTTGCACTGCTAGAGCAGACTTTGTCTTCGAACCATCAACTTGATGTCTGAAGCTATCTGCTCTAGAAGTACAAAGTTTGTGGGTTTGAATCCCCCACCCAAGTGGTTTGTCTATGGGTTTTTTTTCTCCGCATAACTTGGGGAAAGTACCCAGTATACAGAGCTTGAGACACATTGGTGTAAGGGTAACAACTAATTATAGAAGTAATTCTAGTTTATTATTTTGCTCAAGGACACAATTTCATGAACGGGATTGGAACTCAAATCATGATGAAGTTATAAAGCCAAGGTATTACTGTTTTTGTTGAAGAGTAGTTGAATTATTTGACATCTTGTTTCAAGGTATTACTGTTTTTGTTGAAGAGTAGTTGAATTATTTGACATCTTGTTTCAACATCCTATGTGGAACTTTCATCCAATTTGGTGGTCATGTATTTGTGAAAACAGCTAAAGTTGGTTTATGTTTTATATGGGACTTGAAGGCATCGGACACTATTGGTAATTACTCAAAATAATTGTTATCATAAAAACTTACTTGGTAACGAGCAATGGAGAGCTGCTGATAGTATAAAACATTGTGAGAAATGGCTCCCTCATGTAGTTTTTGAGAAAGCGGTCATTTCTCACACAAATAATAAAATACTTCAGACCTGAAGCTTTTTTTATGCATCCAATCCAAAAGCACACAAATTTGTGCAACAAGGGTGTTTATTCTCTTGCAACCTCGCTTACCAATTGGGTCCAAAATGTCACAGATTTGTTATTTTATGCGTCATGGTGGGATACATCAAGTGAAATTACCGATCTTTGACCATGGTGTCCAGTGCCTTTAATGCGCATGATTATTTCAATTGCTGCAAACTGTTACTAAAATTTTGAAAGGGGGGGTGTCTAATTTGGAAAGTTTGTCTATCTTCACTGGATATATCTCACCGACTCACTGATCTAACATTCTTTTATCTAAAGTAATTCATTTGATTCTGTATCAACTGCAGTACACTCTGTATGATTTACCTTTATAGTTTTGTTTTGTTTTGTTTTGTAGACTTTATGAAAGTGTGCAGACCCTCCTGTTTGGATAAATGTAATTAATCATGCCCGTCTTTCCGCTTACCATATCTAACTAATTTTCATTCTTGGAAGCAGGGAAACCCAAGTTTATCATCAGCGCATTTTACATTTTAGCAATGTTTTTTTTTTTGCTGGTGCGCATGTGTACTTAACCTCACTAACATTTTCCTCACAGAAGTTTCCCTTACCAGAGGAAAACTACTGTGTCCCTTCAAGAATGAAGTACTCCCACAGCGACCCGTTACCTCTTACAAATTGTTGTTATTCTGTGTCCAACTTCTTCATTATTATTACTATGCTTTGTGAAGAGTTGGTGTAATCTTTGCCTCAACTAAAAGCAGTATTGTCTAGCTGTATGTAGATTGATTTAACATGGGGAATAAATTTCAATTGTATTTATTACAATTGCATTCTAAAGAAGTATTTATGTGCGAGCTTCGAGTCTCTTAAATTTCTTACACCAAGTCTTCCTCTATCCCTCAACTTCACACCAACAACTTTGGACTTCAGAAAAGATTGGTATGACTGTCTTGATCCAAGGCGTGTCTATCTCATACTCGTAATGCAACGTAACGTGATAAACGCAAAAAAAGGACGCGCTTTTCTTCTTGAATTCATTTTTGTTGATGACTGTCTAAAGTAACTGGAAATCGAACCTGCGCAAGGTCTTTATTGGACACGTTAAAATCATTACTTAAAACCCATCCGTTTGTCAATCTGGACAGCGCTTGAAATAACGTATTTTAAAGAGCTCTTTAAAGGCACTGGACACGTTAGGTAATATTGTCAACGTCCAGTATTTTCACTTTGTGTATCCCAGTATATGCATAAAATATCAAATCTGTGGAAATACGGACTCAATTGGTCATCGAAGTACACTCTTGTTAGCTTTCGGATGCGATACGGCGCGCTGCCCATGGTAGCGAGAATAAACTTGCGCAAAGCTAGCGGTCAATACGGCGCACTGCCCATGGTAGCGAGAATAGACTCATGCAAAGCTAGCAGGCAATACAGCGCACTGCCCATGGTAGCGATAATAGACTTACGCAAAACTCGCAGGCAATACTCCGCGCTGCCAACTTTAGCGAGGCTGCGAAATAATCCATGCAAAGGTCTTGGTTAGCCCCAATCCTCCACGATTGGACAACTTTCAAAGGTGGATTGTGCACACTTAAGGGTTTCAGTTAATACGCATGTCTTGTTACATATACTAAGGCTGAAAAACATAACATTATAAAATGTGTCAATTTTTTTAGGTCTTGGTTTTGAGACCAGAGTTAAAGTTTTTTGTTTCCTCATCTTAGCATTGTGCTTAGCAACATCATCAGAAAATGTAAAGTGGACATTTCAAATATTTGTGATCCAGTTAATCAGGTGACAGTTGGTTTGGGTCGACAGCCCAAATCTGTTGCCTTGGAGTGGCCGTCCGGCCTTGTGATGTTGGGCAATTTCTCATAATTGTTTTATTTATTTTTAATTAATGGGCAATCGAGGACATTATTATAAATCTTTGCCTAGAATCAATCGACACATAACAACAAATAAACAAAATACACAACAAATAAAACACCACAAATCCTGGTCATCTTATTTTCTTCCAAAAATTCAGATTGCTCATTTTTTTATTAAGCCAATCAGTTTCACACAAGGCACATCCATTGGGACGCTGTACACAGTTCTACTGTCATTCTTATATAATCGCAGAGTTACTTCCGTTAATAAATCAACAAATTTAATACATTTATGTGTAAATTGATACAACGGTGACCCAGAGCTGTGTGTTGAGAGAGTTAGGACAAAGAGCAAGTTCGAGTGCAGACATTTTAGTTGTGGTTGACCACTGACCAGCAACATAGATTGTACATGTGCAGTGACGTACTCACTAGAGCGACTCGTTTGGAAGTCTAGTCAACCATCGTTTCCATGGTATTCAACACTTCCATTGCCTTCCGCCTTTTCGCTATAGTGTCACTGGTTCCCTTCTGCACTTCACACATGTTAGCATGGAACAGGCTATCGGGGACCACGGAAGAAACCATGGTCTTGAGGCTGGTTCCAAATGGTCGACCACAGTTGTCAACCAATGGTGGACCTGGTCGACCACAGTTGTCAACCAATCGTGGACCTGATCGACCACAGTTGTCAACCAATGGTGGACCTGATCGACCACAGTTGTCAACCAATGGTGGACCTGATCGACCACAGTTGTCAACCAATGGTGGACCTGATCGACCACAGTTGTCAACCAATGGTGGACCTGGTCGACCACAGTTGTCAACCAATGGTGGACCTGGTCGACCACAGTTGTCAACCAATGGACAGGACTAGTCTGGCACCCTATAATCGCCCACGTGTTTTTGCACACAAAATGGCTTCCAATTGCAAGTGTTTGCAACTCTCTCAATATCTGACTCAACTGTAACCCAATAACATTGCAGAATGCTTTGTATCCAAAATCACTGTGACAAAAGAAAAAATTGTAAAACTTTTTCAACAAAAAGATAAATATTTAACTTGCACAAATTTGACACGCAACAGCTATATCTATTTACATGTTTTCCCAAAAATAATGGCTTTTTGTAGACATTTACTCGACAAGGCATGTGTGCGCTACATATATAGAAAATATTTGACGGCTCCTAGTTATGTTTGCTGTGAAATTTATAAGGCTGAATAAATGGTTACTTGGCACAAGCCGTATTCTGTATGCCAAATATACACGGAATGCTCTAAACCAAGTGCTTTTAGATTCCGTATTATACAGTTTTTTGTTGATTTTCTTTTTTAAACACGTGAGCTTCTTACTGAAGATCTAGATTAAAGCTCAACATCAGACTAAGAAAGTCCCCTAAAATTTAGAAATACACACACTTGGCATGTTCATGTTGCAAAGAGTACCAATTATAAAAGAAATTATTCATAAAGAAAAGTGCTTAAAGGAACGTTACAGAATTGGTAAGAAACAGAAATCGTGTAGATCACAGATTTACATAAAACTTACACGGTCTTATGATGATGCTAGTAGAAAAAATCCCTTGAAATATTTTTGTCTGAAATTTCGTATTTGATGAGAAACAAATAATCTAATTTCGCGTTTGGAGTTTATCGCTCAGTGAGCGTTTTATTCATTTTTGTTTTGCCATCGATGCAATAAAAAATTTGTAATGGGTTTTTCACTATACTCTCGTGACCCAGATGGCCGATCGATCTCAAACTTCTACAGGTTTTATGGTGGATTACAACAAAGTGCTTACACTGCCAGCAACTGTTTTGTTAGCAAAACCAATTCTGTAATGTTCCTTTAACTGAAGCCAATTTTACACCAGTTATAGTCGAGTACTTATTTATAATCTAAAATGCTCTAAATGACAGGAAAGCTTAAAGGTTTTAAACCAGACTTTAAAACATTCAATCCTGTTACATCCTTAATGCACTTTTAAATTCATTCATTCATTAAGATTGTCTTGTCCAAAGCTCATTAACACGAACGCACTCGCTTGAATATTCCAGTGTAAATACAACTTTCTAGCATACCCTTTTCTTGGGTTAAAAAAATACATTGCTCTTCATGATCAGGGGCTGATTTCACAAAGAGTTAAGATTGATCTGACAATTTATCTTGCGATAAATTTCATTGCTTTGAGTAATCGGCCCTGGGGCCCAATCTCATAAAGCTAATGTTCAGCAGTAAATGCTGCTTAGCAAGTTTCTTTGCCTATCAACAAAATGGGTGGGGCACCAGTCACAACAATGTAAATTTTAATGGACGTTCATCAACCAGTTTCTGCTAAGCGATACTTGTCTGTGCTTAGCAAGTTTTTTGTGCTTACTTTGCACACTTTGCTGGTTTAAGCAGCCCAACAAATTTCCAGGAAACGGTGCAACAGCCTTGGACAAGGCTTACAAGAAGCGTGAGGCATCACTCAGGCTCTTTTCCAGAGCTTCTTCAAGCATTCATTAATTTTTAACGATTTTACAAAAAAGGCAATATACATGAGGCAATTTACATAATATCTACTGGACAGAGAAAACAAATGGCTGACATATCTCATGTTACTCTTCTGTATGTTCAAATATAACATTCACAAAGATATAAACTATGTACACAAGTGATGAGGTATGAGTGGGAATTACGGGCAATTTGTGTATTATGGATACACTGGAAGAACATTTCTATATAATGTTGTCGTGTCGTCTAACTAAGTCGTCGTCTTCTTTTTTTCACAATCATCATTTGGAAAATCATGTGTGAAGATACTGGACAATTTTAGCTCATTGTGTAAAAACAAATTTGAAACCATACTTACTAGTAGTAGTTTTTTTGAGATATTGCAAACAATGCAAGAGTGCATCGTTTGATTATAAATGTGTTTACCGACAGGTCTACCAACTGTGCAAAACGTTTTTTTTTTGTATCAGAACAGGGTATTTTTTTTGCATCACAAATACAGTTTTATCTTATTTGGATAGCCTGTGTTTTGTTTTCTTCTTTCAATGACCAGAATACATACAAAATAATTATTTCAGATCATTGTTTTGCATCAGGTAAATTTGGTTTCATTGTGCGCTTGGTCAAAAATACAGCAAATTGTAATGTGTCGACAATATATCCAAATGTCTTATGACTTCAAAGAGCCTTTAAAAAAAAATGGGAAAAAAACCCATTAAGGATGTCTTTGCATCTGTCTTCACACAAATTAAATCTAAACAAAAAATAAACTTAAGTATGGAAGAAAATGGTGAACAAACTAAAAACTTACAACAAAATAATGCACTAATCCCTACAAGAAAGACAATTTTTCACATACACAGGAAACGTCAAAATACAGGGGTAATAAACAAAGATGTTTTTACCTGAATCTACTTAACAAAATGTGCTAATCCTGAGCAATTTCTTCAATCAACGTAGTTTAAGTAAACTTATAACATTGTGATTTTAAAACTAACAAATTTAAAGGCACCGGACACTATTAGTTATTACTCAATAAAAATGTTAGCATAAAAACTTACTTGGTAACTAGCAATTGAGAGCTGTTGAAGTTATGTTTTTTTTTTTTTTGTGTTTTCTTTTTTTGAGAAAGAGGTAATTTCTCACTAAAATATTTGAATCTTATATACAAGACTTCAGGCCTGATGAAGCCTTTTTTATGCATCAGAAACCACACAAATTTGTGCAGCAAGGGCGTTTTTGTCTTTCGATATTCTCTTGCAACTTCGATGACCAATAGAGTCCATATTTACAGGTTCGTTATTTTACGCAATGATATACAAAGTGAGAATACTGGTCTTTGACAATTACCAAAGGTGTCCAGTGCCTTTTAACATAAAACATCAATACTCATTTGCATCGAGGATAAAGCAGAATAATTAGGTTGACCTTTCGCATATCACACATTTGTGTGAGGTTAAAACAAAAATATAATAAACGTTACTTACAAAAACTACCATTTGCTCATTTGCAATGTTAGTTTACCATGTCCGTCAAACAAAACAACTAAATTTAATTACACATATTGACTTTTTTCAATGAACAACAAAATGAAGAAAAACCCCTTAACTATTATCTGACATCGCAATGTGACGTCATTGTTTTCAGTTGCAATTTAGGGTGCATTCGCTTAGCTTTCCCGTGTCGACCCCATGATGTCATGCACCTCGGGCCAGCCCCAAGTGACCTGTTCCACAAGTGGGGCACTAGGGGCTGACCCAGGTGACCCCCTGGAATGGCGTCAAAGCTATTGGAACGTACCAGGGGCAGACCGGGGTCGACCTGAGGAAGCTAATCCAACGCACCATAAGGAACAAGACAATGACTTACTAACAAATAAAATCTTGCCACATAATTATGAAGTTGTTATAGATGAAAAAATGTGATGATCTGTGACTAAGTCCGACACAGCCAGACAGATTTGAGGTATGGAATCTGGAGATGCATGTAGTTTTCAAAGAGGAAGACAACTCAAGAATAGATCCCTTGCATTTGACGTCAAAAGCCTGAACAACGCCCTCACTGAGGTCAAAGAAGACCTATCATTGGCTGAAATTTGTGCGCTGCGCATTAATTTATGCACATTTCCATTGCAGTGGCCAATGCAAGGGATCTTATAGTGGTGTTTTTTTCTGCAATGGGTTAGGTCCAGAACAAGATTGTCTTTTATACTAAAAATAGCTACACAACAAAACGTAACATTTCTACGCTCTATGATTTGATATAGGGAAAAGAATGTAGGAGTGGATTGGACCAATTTATGGGTCTAGGAAGAATGATGCAAGGAAATTAGATGCAATCTAATTTTCAAAGTTTAGTCTTTTTCATAACATACAGTTGTTGATGAAGATGTTTGTCTCGTCCACTGTTTCTTTCCGCGTCTGCCTGAAACAACCCAACAATTTCCACATCATAAAGTACACATATTTCATAATAGATTGCAATACATCCACCGCCATGTTTGATGTATTAACAAGCGAAAAGTGCTTGCGTGTACGCGCTGTGTACGTGCACTTTTCCCTTGTATTGCAATCCATCTATAGAAGTCTACGTTGTTTAAATGATTTTTCAAAATGAACACAATTTGTTATCCACATTTAAAACAAGGTTGTATCCAAAGTCGTACACAAAGTGACTCGATGTCCAAAATACATGAATGGTCGACTATTGGGACACTAGATGGCAGCAGACTTACCAGGTAGTTCCATGCTCTGGATAACGTGCGCATGCTCAGAAGTTCAAAAACAATGAAAATTTACCTTTTACATCTGCTGCCACCTAGCGTTCCAAAGTCTCCTATTGTTTTCACGCAAATTTCCAATTTGACTTTGCAACCTTAAAGAATGAAACAAGAATTTGTAGTTTGAGATTGTGGACATTATTTCTATCGTAACGACCTTGTTTTGAAAATGAAAGGGTCATGGTAAGAGAGACTGATAAAAAAAAACTGAACTAGTTGTGAGCTCAAAGCGTGAAAGCTTGCGAGGGCGAAAGCTTGCGAGAGCGGAGCCTGCTTACATACATTTATCATTTGTTTTAAAGACACTGGACACTATTGGTTATTGTCAAAGACCAGGGGCCAATTTCATAGAGCTGCTTAAGCAAAAAAAATGCTTAAGCACGAAAATAGCTCGCTTATTTTACACATGTTACTGGCCAAAATTTCATGCCATATACATTGATTACCACTAGTATTTAGCTGTTGTTTACTTAGCATAACAATTGAGTGGAGTCTTGGCCGGTAATCTGATTTTACTAAGCAATGAGTTTTTTGCTTAAGCAAAATTTTGTGCTTCAGCAGCTCTATGAAATTGGGCCCAGTCTTCTCACTTGGTGTATATCAACATATGCATAAAATAACAAACCTGTGAAAAATTTAGCTCAATTGGTCGCCGAAGTTGCGAGAGAATAATGGATGGAAAAAACGCCCATGTTGCACAGAGGGAGCTGTTTCTCCCAATGTTTTAGTCTATCAACAGCTCTCCAATTAAGTTTTTATGCTAATAATTATTTTGAGTAATTACCAATTGTGTCCAGTGCCTTTAAAGCCCTACTCTGCTGCAAGCTGGGGTGATCTATATAGTTTGATCATAGAGTTATATATAAGAACTAGAGGGCACACTGGCCTATATACGCGCTCCGGCATGCACGCAGGCGGCCATTTTCTAAGTTGACAAAACTGGCATCTCACAGCGTGTGTTTGTGCGGCCATTTTGTAAGTTGAACAAACTGCATCGCGTGAGCGTTCAATAAAAAAAAACTCAAACGTGTATTTCATATTCAACGCGCGTGCAGAATGACGCGCTTGTCATCTTGCGGTCCCGTGGCATTTGTGCACGAAGCATCACTCGTGCGCCCTCTAGTTCTTATATATAACTCTATGAGTTTTATCTACATGTTTTTTGTGAATTTTATCTTAATTATCGAGGGGGGACCACACACTTTCTGAAGGTTAATACCAATCACCTCAATCATTAAGTCCTCTCCTTTGAAATTGAGTCGGAAGAACTCGTGATTGATACAGCGTGAGGTATGCTTTGATGGATGAGAGGATGCAAGCACTCATGGCACCCCCTTCCTTATAGTTACCACCATCTGCTAGGTGTTAGTAATCATACCCTGTCACCAAGTATATACGCCCATTTCAAGGAATGCCACCAATGTTATGCATTTAAAGGCAGTGGACACTATTGGTAATTGTCGAAAGACTAGCCTTCACAGTTGGTGTATCTCAACATATGCATAAAATAACAAACCTGTGAAAATTTGAGCTCAATCGGTCATCGAACTTGCGAGATAATAATGAAAGAAAAAACACCCTTGTCACACGAAGTTGTGTGTGTTTTAGATGGTTGATTTCGAGACCTCAGGTTCTAAATCTGAGGTCTCGAAATCAAATTCATGGAAAATTACTTCTTTCTCGAAAATTATGGCACTTCAGAGGGTGCCGTTTCTCACAATGTTTTATACCATCAACCTCTCCCCATAACTCGTTACCAAGTAAGGTTTTAGGCTAATAATTGTTTTGAGTAATTACCAATAGTGTCCACTGCCTTTAAGATAAAGTTAAGATAAATTTGCGTCAGGAAAAAAAGGCCTAGTCAAGGGAGTCCAAGAAGCAAGAAGGCCATTACCATGTAAGCAGCAAGGACTGCAGCTGCGTCACCAGGCGCGTGCTGGGCCTGGAATGAGGTGCATGCTGGTCTAGCTAGCGAACAACTTCGATTCAATAGCTAGACCAGCATGCACCTCAGTTAACAGTTAGCGCTTGCGCAATGGGTATTTGCGAAAAGGTCTATGATAAAAAAGGTCTAAAAAAAAAAACATTACAAAAAATGTACAATATTATTATGTTATAATTTATTAAAGCATATAGGCTGCCCCTTAGCCACTTTGAGCCAATAACCCCAATGATGGAAATCAAATTTTACCCCCTTTAGAAAATGGAAGAACATGGGAAGCATTGGTTTACAAGTGCACAACACATACCACTTCCATGCATACTACCATTTTGGTCAGTGCAATTACCACAGGAGGGTGAATCTTACTACAGTGAAACTTGAAGAAAAAAGTTTTGCAAATACCTATCTGGCTTCTGTGTAACAACATTGTATTTGTCATGGTGCATAATGCATTATAGTCAAATTTGCCCTTCAGTCTTCCTTCTGCCCTTGCTATTCATTTGGATCCACCCTGCCCCTCACATCAATCACACCCCTTGACATGGTGTGCATCAGTCCAGTTTGTTGACCCATGTGGAGGCAAGTTCAAATGACCATGTGCAGACATTGTGCTGTGCTTAAGCATGGAGGAAGGCACCCAATGGCTGAAGAGGGGAACCTAGTTGCTTTAGGAAGGAACCTAGTGGCCTGAGGAGAATCTAGAGAGTTGAACCCAGTGGGTGGAGCAAGGAACCCAGTGGCCTGGGGAGAATCTAGAGTTGAACCCAGTGGGTGGAGGAAGGAACCCAGTGGCTGGAGAGGGGAGCCTAGTTGCTTTAGGAAGGAACCTAGTGGCCTGGGGAGAATCTAGAGAGTTGAACCCAGTGGGTGGAGGAAGGAACCCAGTGGCTGAAAAGAAGAACCTAGTGGCTGAAGGTAAGTGGCTAGAGGAAGTCACTTGTACATTTTTCATTGAAGGCTATTGAGCCAGGGTGTGGCTGGAGATAACCTAACTGTGCTATGACCAAGTAAGTTGTATCTAGGTAGATTTCACACACAGGTAACCTGCCAATTTACATTCAGCAAATAATTTTGATAAGTAATATTTTCGTGTCTTCATGAAATTGGGGCCTGTGTCTCTTGAAAGAAAAATTCAGTGGAAAAAGTCCCCCGATTTTATTTTTACTTAAGCGTAACGGTATCAAGAAAATTAGGCAATCAGCTTGCGCGTTCACCATCGATTTGCATCGTTACGTCAATTCATTTTTAAACATCTTCGCACAAGAAGGTTGGCATGTACCCGTGTGTTATACAGTGCAGTGCTCATTTTAGGCGACACATTGTTTACATACTTGGTGAGCGCTGCAGACAATAGCGAGGTATAGCTTCACGTTGCACGAGCAATTACGTGAACGTGAACAAAAAAAATATTGTGTTGTTTTGGGTGACATCGCCACTTCGGGCTTATTGCATGCTCACGTATACGTCTGCGTGCACGTACGTACCTGACGTGAAAAATTGGAACTTCACGTATGCTAAAAACGTGAGATTTTAACGACACAATGTTGTGACAATCACGTTCACGTGGAATGTGCAGCTAAACCTCCCTATTAGCCGTGTGTGAGGTTGGTGCGAGGGCTCAATAGATACATTTAGTCTGTAGTGCATATCAGTGTTAATGAACCCATATACAAACTCGAGCCTGTATCATCCTTTGCTATCTTTATTTATAAACACCCCTTACAAATATTCTGCCTTTTCATTATTGGTTTAGAGCGCATCACATGATATGTCTTAGTTTTACTAGAAATGGTGGCCGTGTGATAGTGCATCGTTTGATGTGCGATAGTCCGACGACTATCACACAGCGTGTAGTACCCAGATGTCTTTTTACCCACCTCAAACCCAATCAGTTGTGCATCTGTACGAACGTTACGTGTGCGAGGACGATAAATAGTCTGTTGGGGTGTTATAAAACAAATATTGACTGCTTTTACTCGTGCTATGGTTAAAACTCCGACTCCCTCAGTGATCCCCGGACCGTTCACACTCTAAAAACGCACCCCTAGCCTATTAGAGCCTCCCATTGCTAGTAAACCTTCACCAATGCTCAAATGGTCTACAATAAATCATCAGATACCTTGGCTTCAAATAGTACCAGTATTACCCTTTTCAGGGCTGGTTGTGGACGATCGGTTTTTCTTCTTTTTGCTGTTTGTGTTAAGGCAGAGGAAGAAAAAACAAGAAATTCAAAAATAGATTAACGATTAATAGGAACAATTTAAGGTGGACGTTTCTAATGTTAAAAAAAAACAGCCCTTTTCAGGGCTGGTTGTGGACGATTGTTTTTTCTTCTTTTTGCTGTTTGTGGTCAGGCAGAGGAAGAAAAAAAAACAAGAAATTCAAAAATAGATTATTGATCAATAAGAACAATATAAGGTGGACGTTTCTAATGTGTAAAAAAAACAGCATCAGCAGAACACTCATGTAACCTGTCATTAAAGGCAGTGGACCCTATTGGTAATAACTCAAAATAATGTTAGCATACAAATTTACTCGGTTACGAGTGATGGGGAGAGGTTGATAGTATCAAACATTGTGAAAAACGAAGTGGTGTAGTTTTCGAGAAAGAAGTAATTTTCCACGAATTTGATTTTGAGACCTCAAGTTTAGAATTTGAGGTCTCGAAATCAAGCATCTGAAAGCACACAACTTCGTGTGATAAGGGTGTTTTTTTCTTTCATCTCGCAACTCCGATGACCAATCGAGCTCAAATTTTCACAGGTTGGTTATTTTATGCATATGTTGAGATACAGCAAGTGAGAAGACTGGTCTTTGACATTTACCAATAGTGTCCACTGGCTTTAAAGGCATTGGACCCTATTGGCAATTACTCAAAATAATTGTTAGCATAAAACCTTACTTGGTATTGAGCAATGGAGAGCTGTTGAAAGTATAAAATATTGTGAAAAAAACAGCGCCATTTGAAGGAACGTAGTTTTTGAGAAAGTAGTTATTTTTCACTAAATGATTTGAATTGAATTCCAGACCTCAGCTGGTGTCTCGGTATTCAAGGCATCTGAAAGCTCACAACTTGTGTGACAAAGGCGTTTTTTCTTCCATTATTCTCTTGCAAGTGAGAATACTGGTCTTTGAGAACTACCACACATGCCCAGTGTCTTTAAGTATATCTTGCGCTAACAATTGAAAAATTAGCATAAATTATATTGAAGCTTCCTTGTGTGCTGGGATCCATGGGTCAATCTTCCCCTCCCCGTTCTCTTGTTTTATGTGTGGACTTCACAGAAAATAACATGTGGAGATCATTTAAACAAGCTCTACAAATTATAAATCATCTTTATAACAAAGGACTGGCCAAATTGGACAGCAAGACAAAGAAACACAAAGCAGAAATGAGATTCAGGACTTCAGAATAAAACTCTCTGTAAGCTTGAAATGAGAACCAACTGGGCCCAATTTCACGGCTCTGCTTACTGCCGAATTCTACGCTTACGATCACGATTCCCCGCTTACGTGCAAGCGCTGAACTTCTGCGCTAGCCTTGTCAGCGTAGGATTCCAAGTAGCGTGGAGTAAGCATGCGCAGAAGCCAAAATTCACCGCTGACCCGTGAAATACGCTTGCCGTAAGCAAAGAATTCCCTGCTTACATAGGCGCCGATTCTGTGCTTAAGGTAAGCTGAGCCATGAAATTGGGGCCTGTACGTGAACATGTGGTGTTCGTTGTAACATTTGATTAAACGTGTTCTCAATATTATGAGTAACATAATTCGAAAGACTCTTTATGTTGTGACATTTTTTAAAATACAACAAGTCACATACTTCTTGACACACTTTCGAACCAATCAAAGGGCTGAACTTGAGTTTTTACATCACCTACTTAAAGAAAGTATCCATAATATTCATGTTTGTTATAAAGGCTTAGTATAATATATACATGTATGTATAACAAGTGACTCTAAAAAGGTTAAATAAAAACAACATTCTGTTCACACATCTTCTGTGATTTAAACCAAAATGTTAAAAAAAACACAACTTAATTGAACGATAATATTAAATTGGAGAAATAAAAAAATAACAAAACTGTACATCTTCTTTTCTCCAGAAGTCCAATTCTAAACAAAAATTAAAATCATACCATGTGCCTCAGAATAATTATATTTGGATCAACATGCTTCAAAAATCATTGACTATCATTATAAACAGTGAACTCTTTAAGTTTATAAATATCAAATCATACAGTTTTAGATCACTTAATTTCTCAACGTGCTCTATAAATATGGTTTGAAAATTAACCTTTTCTAAGGCCAAAAGGAAAAGGCTTCAGTCATGATACTTAACCTGACCAAGTAACCTGCTTATAATAATAAAATAGCCACATTTACCGTGTACAAAAAAGTAGAGTTATTAACGCATACAATTGTAAGAAAAACCTTTACCAACAAGTTTCTTTGGAGGACGTTTATTCACTGCATTGAGTTAACGAAGTGCATCCTGCTAATATTCATAACATGCGTCTTTTATCTTAAACTCATCGATGGTAATTGAGTGTTGTTTTTATTTCGTAAAGCATTCTGTAAATGTCAGTGATAAATCTGACTACTAAAATGTAAATGAACATTATCATGTTCCTTTTTTCTTAAGACAGTCAAATTTTCTTTGAAGTATTCACATTGGAAAGTTGCTTCCTTAAAATTTATACATTGTACCAGAAGATGGCCAGGGGAATTAATTCAAAGAGGCTTATAAAGTTATCATCCGAAACTTTTATCTTTAGGTTTCTACACACACATTTTTGGACATACCTCCGATATCAACATTCAGCACTCACGAATAAATACGAATGTGCACGTTATCAATATTTAAACCATTATTAAAAAATATTTGTACAAACAAAATTCAACTATGCATTGCCACTGAGATTACTTCTCCGCAGTGGGTACATGATGAAATAAGAATTGACATCTCCTTGAAACCAGCAAGGAATTCAACATATCGGCATTCTTGGTTCCTCCTTTTAATAATGAGAGGATAATATGGACTGCAGAGGAGCAACACTATTTAAATAGATTTTTCACTGGTGTTACCTCAAACATCTCTTTAGTTAATAGACACCTTGCATGTGACGTCACACGCTCAAAGGGGTCAAAAAGCGCCCTCACTGAGGTCAAAGGAGGCAAATGATTGGATGATAGCTGTTCTGTGTGCGAAAAAACGTGCGCATAAGCTCAGCATCTGTGTAGCCTTTCGCGTTATGCAAGGGGTCTTAAAACTAGAAGGCATGTAGTTTCAGTTTGCAAATGTGTCTTTGCTCATATTACATGTACATTTAACGGCCAGTCAAACTGCAGCTATAAACGAAACAACGATAATGATCACATTAACAATGCACGCCCTCGATTAATTGAATAAGCGTGCGCGTATTCTGCACGGAGCAACTCAACCAGTAGAAGGCATTCTCTTTGCCTTGTGATCGTTATCAATTTCATAAACGCTGCAGTTAGATTGGCCCTTCAGTCAAGATACATATAACACTTATTCCCAAGTAACTCTTGTCCATACATGTAGCTTGAGATATTGGCTGATAGTTGAGATTTTAAAGCACTAAAAACTCCAGTATTTCTTGTCCATAGCTCGAGATATTGGCTGATAGATTTTAGACGGTGGGATAATAAAGCACTGACTGTTGTTTAGTTTTTAGTACCTTGTCATTTTGATGGCTGATGTCCTGGTCGGGTAGCGCTGTTGAGTTCTCTCTGTACTGGGTTGTGTGGTATGTGTGGTCTGAAAATAGAAAATATGGAAACGAACATTCAACACACTGGCTGTCGATAAAAATAATGAGGCCTGCAGCCGTTTTCACAAAACGCTAGGATTAATCCTATCTAGAGTTAGGACGAGTAACCCGTCCTAACTTAGAATTAATCTTAAGGTCTGCATGCTACAGTACGGGGTTGGGACTCGCCCCAAGTCCTAAGATTAATCTTAAGTCATGAAGAGTTTGGTGAAATCGACGGCTGGACTACGACACTAGTGGCGACTCATTTTTAATTATTAAAATTCAAGCTAAAAGGATTGAAGGATTGTGTCAATACGGTACTTCAATTAGTATTACTTTGTACATATCCCAAATACAAGTGAAATAAAAGGGTTGGTGCACTCAGAATCCCAAATTTTTACGTACAAAATTTGCAACGACATTTGACATGTGCTCAACTCCAGTGAAACATTCACTGTGAAAACATCCCTGTGAAGTCAAAATTTGTATTGCATTTGCTTTGGCAGAAAGTATGAACCGGGCTTCAATCACCATCCCTTACCTCGGGTTTCCTCCTCATCGGTCTTCGGCTCAAGTTATCCGCCGACGCGTAGTGAGAACGAGACATTGAACCCTCCGTACCGGACATATAAGTAGGCTGTTGTCTCAAGGAACGTAGCGACGGGGAACGTCGGAAGGTATAGTTATCCTCCCCGTCCATGTACATGTCGTTCTCATCGTTGTCGAACTCTTCTCTGGACTGAGTCCTCTCGTAGTACCTCGGCATCGCCCGGCGAGGGCTCGGGTCCGGTTTCTTTTTCCCCCGCTGTTGTCTCGGTCTTTCCTCCTCTACGTAACCGCCTTCGTCTTGCTGACTGATTTGGGCGGCGTACTCCTTGATGTTGTCGTGTTCCTCGCGCAGTCTGTTGTCAAGGCTTTGTAGGCTGTCCATTAAACCTGGTGACACGTCTGGGTCTGATTCCAGCCTCTCTGGAGGTGACGAAGTCAGGATAGTAGTTTTTGTAAAAGGGAAGAAACACAGTTAGTTATAATTGACTGAATTTCAGACTAGCAAAATGTAATTACAACAAAAAACTGCATTGGACAAGAAAGGAAGAATGTGAATGTCCCCACACAGGGTAACGGTCCATGTCACAAATTGACAGGCAACCACTTCCACGCTATCTACAAGAAGATAATCTACTCACATTTGAAATGTTAAAATATTATTCTCGGGGATCGTAAGTAGTGCTGGGCGAATAGTGAAATTTTGGTATTCGGATACCACTGGCCAACTATCCGAAATTAACCGGATATTCGAATAGTTTTTTCGCCGCTAGAGGGCTCTGTTCATTTGTGAATGAGATCTTTAGGGCGGATTAATATTAGTTTTAGACAGTGTCACTCGGTTCATTCATAAAAATAACCGGATCTAATTTAAAGATGGCGATTTGCTTTTTCTTTTGATCGTGATTGACTCTACGTGAAGGAAAACTTTCGTAATCTTTGAACAAATTACGTCAGAAATGTCATTGTTTTAACTCTTCACGGAGGTGAGCATAGTTAAATACTTAATTTATGCTGTTTAATGCTGTCTTAATAGAAGTTTCATAAGGATTCAGACAAGACATTCCTATCAGTTGTCGCCCGACGTCCGCGGATATTCGGATATTAAAGAATATCCGGTTACTTGGTTGTAATTACAGAACTATCCGGTTTATAAATAGCTATTCGCGCCCTATGCGGATATCCGGTTAAGTAAAAAAAAAAAAGGCATTTGCGGTCACGGATAGAAAAACCTAATCGCGATTAACCGTATATTAGAATAATTCGCCCAGGCCTAATCGTAAGATATTGTTCTAAAAAATATTAACTTGTTTTCTACCACAGTGGTCCCCGTAGCATGTGCTGCAGTTGGTTGCCTCCAAGTTGCCTGTAAAGTTGGCTCATGTGACAAGGCCCTAAGAGTGATAAGTTGACTGCGTGTAAGTGAGTTCTGAACAGTTGATGGATTTTGTTCGTACCTCTGAGTGGAACATCGTAATCTCTATCTTTCCTTTCTTCCTCTGGACCATCGTTGCAGACTTCTCCTCCGTCATTCTCCACCATGGGAACGTTGGAATCTTCCTCCTCTTGTATCGCATTCTTTGGTGCGTTTTTGTTGTAGTTCTTGAGTTGGTCCATAAGTGTTGACTGGCCCTGTTAAAAAACAAAAGGATGAAATACATAAATTATATAATGTTTAGGTCTCATAAGTCCGCATACCTTGCACGATTACTGTATGTTACAGCGCCAGGAGCGTCACTGAGTGATGGATTTGCGCTTTATAAGAAGCCGCTATTATTATTGTTATGAACACACATCGGCGTATGGATTAACCAGGCATGAAATTTGGTCCATAGTAGGAACATTTTATTGAGTACAAGTGCTTAACCACATCGTGTAGGATTTAGTGGCTTTTTTTTAATAAGGGAATAAAAGGGTAGCGACTAGTTCTTTCATGGCCGTTTAAAACAGCCCAGGGTCTAATTGCCGTGTGATAAAGGCCCGAGCCGAAAGCGAGGGCCTTTATCACACGGCAATTCGACCCTGCAAGGTTTTAAACGGCCGTGAAAAGAACTAGTAGCTACCCTTTTATTCCCATTCATAAATACCTTTTTGGTTAAAAGGCGTAATAAAGTAAGAAACTCTGTAAAACTTTTCCGACATGCTTGAGCTCTGTATGTTTCCACCTTCATGGATGTTACATGTACTGTACATGTACGATGTCCGTGTGTTGCATGCCTATTTTTGACAGTTTTCGGTTCCGTTCGTGCGCATGCGCATATAGTCTTGCAACATGCAACATGCTTTACTATAATTAATTCTGATTACCAATTGCTTCTATTGCAACGGCTAGCAGGGAATTTTTGCTTGTACACATGTGTACTCCACGTTACTAAGCATTCTTCACCTAAACAGCTAGTGCAGAATTGCAGTGCTTGCAGAGTAAATGGAGAATGGTGATATTGAGCACAGAATTCGGTTGTAAGCAGTGCCATGAAATTAAGCGAACGGCCCAACGCCCAATTTTATAAAGTCTGTAGGCACATAAACTTGATAAGCACAGAATAGTATGGCTTAGCAGAAACAGACTACCAGCCCAAATTACAGTAAGTTTACATTGTTGTGGCTGGTGCCCGACTCAGTTTTTGCTTAGCAAAGACAGTTGTCAAGCAGTATCCCAGGTCAAAATTCCAGTTGAACCTAGTTAACCGGTGTCAACTGGTTCAACTGGATAGTGACCAAACTCGTCCATTTTCCATATTAACCAACTGGTTTGGACTAGGTTTAACTGAGTTCAACTAGGTTGAAATTATAAACCCGTAGGTTTCTGTCCATTTTCCATATTAAACCAACTGGTATTAACTGTGTTTAACTAGTTTATCAACTGGTTTTCAACTAGTTCCAGTTAAACCCAGTTTAACTAGGTTCAACTGGAATTTTGACCTGGGATGACATTGGGACCAGATCTCCAGTTGCCAATGTACTCTGTCAATCTCTCCATCTGTCTGCCCAGCCACATGACAAACCCATAACTCAGTGACTTTCTTTGACAGTCTGGTTTCCAGACCTGACCTTTGTCTTACTGGTTAATCCGTGAAGGATTACCAACTGCTAATTATCAAAACCTTAAATTATATATTTGTATTCTGTACATGAATATATATAACTTACGCAAATCTTATTCGAGGACAACAAGCAGTAGCGGAAACAAACAGGCCTACAATTAACCCACGGCCCCCACAGCAATTGCAGCTGTGCCCTGTACTTTTTGACGTGGTGCTGATTAGAGAAAGGATTCGTTTTAAGATTGCTCTTCATGTTTTGAAAGGCTTGAACAAAACTACTCTTGGATATTTCCACTTTACTGTCACATTACACTTCTATTTGATTTCTTCGGTTCACACTTTTCAGTGTACATGTAGCTGGGCAAATGATTTGGCACAATCTCCTATCTAATCTGCATTTTGTTAAGTTCTAAAGACTTTGTCCATGTTGATTGCTTACATGTGCGCTACGATCTTGATAAAATAGGGCCTAATAAATTTTAATTGCTCTCTATTGTATTGTTATGTTTCTGCGTACATCCTGCAAAGTTATTAGCGAGATACAACAGTGGTACAATTTCAAACTTGTGCGTCAAGTTTAAATGCTATTTTGGGACTGACAAATACTTGTCTGTATTGACGAGACAACTCCATACCTCTTGACATTCAGGAAGTATGATTGCGCAAACAAAGAAATTGTTTTCAAAGTGCATTGCGACCTTTTGGAAAAAGTGTACATTAATTTTTGTTCACCTTCAATTTATAAATATTTGGTGGAAAATTTGAGTCTTAAAGCCATTATACACTTTCGGAACAGAAAAAAAAAATAAAAGTTCACAGATTTACAAATAACTTACAGGGTTTAAAGAAGGTAATGGTAAAAGACTTCTCTTGAAATGTTATTCCATGAAATGCTTTACTTTTTGAGAAAACAGTAAAACAATTATCAATTCTCAACATCAAGAATTACGGATTTATAGTAAACACATGTCATGACACGGCGAAACGAGCGGAAACAAGGGTGGGTTTTCCCGTTATTTTCTCCCGACTCCGATGACCAATTGAGCCTTAATTTTCACAGGTTTGTTATTTTATATGTAAGTTGTGATACACAAAGTGTGGGCCTTGGACAATACTGTTTACCGAAAGTGTCTGATGGCTTTAAAGGCAAAATTTACCTCTGTTGTTTGGAATCGTTTGATTGTTTTCATCGTGATGTACATACATAAAGATGTACATGTATACATGAACAATGAAACCAACATGTGAATATTTCATTTCAAAAGGTGGTCACGTTTATTTTTTTAATCTCGCAATTCCAGAGCAAACATTTCCAGAAGGAAGCATTATCTCTACTAGGCAGATAGGAATACACAATCTGAGACACTTCTCCATAATCAAGGTTGGAGGCATATAAACTGATATTTTTTGTCATAACCACATTACTTTCAAGTGAAATTTATCTCAAAATGCTTTACACTATCAAAAGCTGCTGTAGGCTTCTATTCTATCCAATACATAGCTTATATATTGCCATTAACTTTAAGATTGATCACCAAACGTATATCTTCCCTTTAAGTCTGTTTTAGTGTACTTGCCTTTATTGCTGATGTCATGACGACATTCGCAGCGATTGAAAGCCCATCTCGGCTAACTTTCTTGAGTGCTTCATACCCTTTGTTGCTCGCTTGTGATATATACTCGTCGATTTCCTGTGGCGTAAAATGAAAAATAAAGAAACCATGACATCAAAAGTAGACTTTCATTTTGTTTGTGAATTTCAGCAAGAGAAGTAGATTACAGAGCAGCAGGGAACGATTTCGTCCAGAAATTATGAGTAGCAAACACTCACGACTGAACCTATTTTGCCCACACTGACTGCTAATATTGAGTAGCAAATGGTGATTTTTTAGTAGCAACTGAAACAATTTGTGTAGCATTTTGCTCTGTTATACAAGAGAAATTGTTCACTGAGCAGGATGTCTTTATATCTGCAGACAGAAATAGCTCTTTTTTTTCCCCAGCACACATAAAAGGTCCAAATTCAGAAAAGAGTTTGAAATTTCTCATTCCTGCCTAATGCACCGTCCACAGCTTTCATGGATTTCCATTGCTCCAGCGCTGATTTAATTAAACCAAACTGACAACTTTTGACACTCATAGCTTTAACCTAATTCATTAAACTGACAGACGACAGACGGACAACTTTAAACTGGTCAATCCTCTTCTGAACGCTCTGCTTACTCAGAAGTATCCCATGAACTAAATCTGCCCAGATCCTTTCCAATCATGAAGACGAAATCATTATCTGGATTCGAGAGGCTAACAAAACACCTGTACAGTCAACAAGGCTCCTCTAAAAATAACTAAACCTGAAGAATGCTATAGGACCGTTTAGAATAATCAAACTTTAATTTCTTAAATGGTGGGGTTTTTTTTTCCTGTTTGTTTTTTTTCTTCTCTTTTTTGTCTTGCCCACCCATACCAAGTTTTAATGTTTAAATATTATTTGGCCAAGAAGTATCATATGAAATGATCACATGAAACATGGCTTAGAAGAAAAATCTACACACCGAAGAACAAAGAAATGCCTCAAAATGAACGAGATTTTTTAGTGCTTATTTGGTTTTTGTTATCCTTATAAAATGTAGCATCTAAAACACTGTTTTGTTACATCTCTGCTTTGAAATGGACCCTGCAGCCAATTTCCCAAAATGATAGGATAAATCCTTAACTCGAGTAACTTGTCCTAACTTAGGATTGGTTCTACGCGTCCTAGTATAGCATCCATTGATTCAAAACCGAATTCGTCCCAAGTACTAAGATTAATCCCAAGTTAGGAAGAGTTTGGTGAAATTGATGGTTGCCTCCTTGAATCGCGTCTTGTATATAAAGACAACCCAAAGTATATTTATAACCCCAACGCTAAACAAGCCACTGTCCCCACCAGGAACTGGATAATAAAAAAGAGTGACCTCTTTTGGCAATCGCTGTCAAACAATCACAAGAGGAACTGCTACATCGAGCTATCACTATCAGCCCCCGAAAAAAAAAGAGTCGAAGATTAGCAAAACTGCCCAAAATAACTCAAGGCAAGGGTACTTGCTCATGGCACCTGTGTCATACACTTCCCTCTTTCCATATGACTAATTAGTCAGGTTCCCTTCAGACTTTATCCTTACTGAAGTGTGTCATAAAGGTCGGTTACTGATCCACATCTTGTGGGTTTGGAAGGAGCAATGTCTCCTTTGGGCCACACCCAAACTACACCCACCTGACCACTTACAGGTACCTGGGGTGCATTCCACTCGCGCAAGCGTATCGCAACTGTTCGTTTTTTATCTTTGGAACGATTGGTGTGCACTACGCGCTGAAATGAAGATGGCGCGCACCGTACAAAGTTTTTTTAAAACTTTGTTTTTGCTGTATGTAGTCCTTTTTTCTACATCATTTCTTCAACTAATTAACTCTGTTAATTTAAATCTTCATAATAAATCACCGAAAATACAATGTAATTATGTTTGTGACAAAGAAATAGTACCGTATACTTGGCCGCCATTTTAAAAACCACTCGCCAACACCTCAGAAGTATGTTTGGGTAAGATTGCCAACGCTCGCCAACGGTGGCGGCACACAACTCGTTCCACTCAAAATTGTTGGCGACCGTGCGCAAACGTTGGCAACGTTTGGGCGAGTGGAACGCACCCCAGGTGCACCTTACTGACCTTAGGGTGGAATATGTTGAGAGGAGATGGACGATTGTTTTCTTTAAACTCTTCTAACAACAAAATAGCTCTCAAAAAAAGGTTTTTTTTAACACTATAAACAGCTGGCTTGCAACACAAGTACATTGACTGGTGCAACAGAACACCCAGGGGCGGCTGGGGGCTCGAAGTATGCTCTTCAAACCTGACGCTCATCTTTAGGAACAACAATTTGATGTCCAACCCTATTATCTCAGTCACCTGTTCTCGTTTACTCAGCGTTGGATGGACAAACTTTCTGTAGAGGTAGGTAGAGCCTTTGGTCCACGGTGAGATGAGCCAGAATATGAAGAGGATTTTAGCTTCGTAGTAAAATGGTAATCTGAAAAATAGAAACGGAAACAAAATAATAATAATAATAATAATAATTAACCATTCTTATATAGCGCATAACACATAGAAATCAAACATGTCCCTAAGCGCTCCTGAGAAGAAAGAAAAAAACAGAATACAAAGACAAAATAGTGTACCCTCCAAACAAAGTTATAAATCAAATGGCTAATTGCACATATCTGTACACAGGCCTTGAATTACCCGGAGGCCATTGCCTCTGTTGCCCCATGTTTTGGTGCCCCTTCAAAAGTTCACCATAGACTTAAAATGTTTTTCGCAGGGGATCCATTTTGTTTTGGGTCATACTCAGTGAAAAAAATGGTACATGTAGTATGATCAGGCCTTGCATAACAGTGAGCTCAAAGGGGTCATGTCCTCTGTTGCCCTTGGTGCCCATTCAAAACTTTGAAACGGACCTCTAGGATTTTTCAATGAAAGTGCTCTCTCATAATAAAAGTAATAACCGGCTTTTATATAGCGCCCTTAACCCCCCAAAAAGGGTCCCGAGGTGCTTCACAGAGGTTAAAAATATTAAGCAAATACAGACCAATTTAAGGAAAAACCAACGTCAGAAAAACAGATTAAAATTGCTTAAGAAAATTACAAACGCCCAAAGACAATTATAAAAAAAAAAGTTAAGCAAGTAAGAACAATGCTGGACAATAGGAGACTTTCCAACGCTAGGCGGCAGCAGACATACCGGGTAAATTTCCATTGTTTACGTAGTTCTGAACATGCGCATAATTCTGAGAACAATGGATTTACCCGGTAAGTCTGCTGCCCTCTATCGTCCCAGAAAGTCTCCCATTCTCTGCAACATGAAAAACTACTTTGCGCTCTCAAAGATGAAATACCAGACCAGTTTGATTTTCCCTTTTTTCATTTATTTACAAATGTATCACTTGTGGTGCCGTTTAAAGCCATTGGACCCTTTCGGTAAACAGTGTTGTCCAAGGCCCACACTTTGTGTACCACAACTTCTATATCAAATAACAAACCTGTGAAAATTTAGGCTCAATCGGTCATCGGAGTCGGGAGAAAACAACGGAAAAACCCACCCTTGTTTCCGTGCGTTTCTCCGTGTCATGACATGTGTTTAAAATAAATCCGTAATTCTCGTTAACGAGAATTTATATTGTTTTGCTGTTTTCTCAAAAAGTAAAACATTTCATGGAATAATATTTCAAGAGAAGTCTTTCACCATTGCCTTCTGTAAACCCTGTAAGTTATTTGTAAATCTGTGAACTTTTTTTTTTTTTTTCTGAACCGAAAGGGTCCAATGGCTTTAAAGAGTCTGGGTACTTTTTGTAGGACACAAAAGACAATGTCCACAGATTTACATTAAGATTGCACCGTTTGAAGATAATGATAGTAGAAAACTTCCTTTAAAATATTACTTGCTGAGGTGCTGTAGTTTTTGAGAAAATGAGTAAAACAGTGGCACGAAAATAATGTTCGTCTCAGGAGACAACATTATTTTAGCATGTACACACGTGTACAAAGTATTTACCAGTATTAAGCTTTCTACCAACATTATTTTCAAACCGTGTAAGTTTTAATGGCAATCTGTTGTCATTGTGTTTTGTGTCCTACAAAAAGAAACCCAAACCCTTTAATCTAATTCCAGCTGATAAACAAAATGACTGAAATTCCACTCATTCAAAGAATGCCTCTTCCTTTTTATTATTGACTGACATTCGTGACCTTAAAACAATCCTATTAGAATCAATAATTAGTGATGTACACACATAACAGTAAACCATGTGTCCTTGCATGACTGACTGGATTACATGTACATGTACAACACATGTTGTCATTGTCATTTATAGGGGAATTTGTCATCTATCTACCAAAATAGATCTGACCTCGAGTTTGAATAAGTCTTGAGCTTGTTGCTTCATGGACAAAGGTCCTGGTCCTTTCTCTAAGCAGTGAAAGATTTCCCTTGTATTGTATACATAACATAGCAGAGCAAAATGCTATGCAAAATGAGTCAGTTGCTATTCAAAAATCATCATTTGCTACTCAATTATCAATTTCAGTGTGCACACATTTTTTTTCTGTCAAAATATTTTGCTGCGCAAAAATGGTGGGTGAAATCGTTCCCTGTCTAAAGTTGGTTCAGGATGGCAGCCACTTCTAGAACTATGAGGTTCATGCGGCTTTGGTGGCAGCTTTAAAAAACCTTCATGGGTTGTTTTATGGACAACTTATCAAAGGGACTCATCAAACTTTGCAATCTGTTCTTGCTCTTTATCATTAAGAATGGGGATAAGTTGGCGCAGTGATTTCTTTCCCCGCCTTCCACCTCTGTCTGTGGACTGTGGTTCGAGTCCCACCTCAGACCAGAGCCTTGCATGTGAATTGGGTTTTCAGTCCCTACCTCAGTGCTTGGGTTTTCCCACTCAGAGGTTTTTCCTCCCACATCTAAAACTGAACATTGTCTTCTCTGTTCCTATTCATACTGTTATTGACCTTAAAGGGAAGGTACACTGTTGGTATTTGTCAAAGACCAGTGTTCTCACTTAATGCATCTCAACATATGCATGAAATAACAAACATGTCAAAATTTGAACTAAATTTGTCATCGGAGTTGGGAGAAAATGATGAAAGAAAAAACACCTTTGTTGGACGAATTTGTGTGCTTTCAGATAAAAATAAAAGACTTCTAGCTAGAAGTCTTTTATTATTTTAGTGAGAAATCACCTCTTTCTCAAAAACTATGTTACTTCAGAGGGAGTCGTTTCTCACAATGTTTTATACTATCATCAGCTCACCAATGCTAGGTACCAAGTCAGTTTTTACGTTAATATTTGTTTTGAGTAGTTACCAAACGTGTACCTTCCCTTTTAATGTGCTGTTGGATGTGTAATCAAATAATACAAAATAACATGAAAAATAGCAAAAATCTACCCAAATTTAGGACACTACTGCATCTTAAAGACAGCTGCTCTAGAATTCAGGAAGTGACATTTCTCTGTTGTTCTTTAACAAAAAGTGCACTCATGACTGGTTGAGTACCCATTTATAGTTTATTCATAAATACCTAAGACAGTTTATCCATTTTAATTGGTCGAGAGGGCATCACATGGGGGTGTTTAAACGGTTCATATAAAGTCAGAAAAAGTGTTTAAACATGGGAGTGACACGCAAGCTTGCACCTGTGCTTATTAGACACTGATAATTACCCTCGCCTCCGGCTCGGGTAATTTTCACATCCAGACTGCAACCGGTATTAAACAGAGTGTTTAAAACCGGCCAAGCACATATTTATTCCCTTATTATGAAAAAATATCAGTTACATTTTTCTCAGAGATAAAAACAAAACAAATCTGAGAGACGCACTGACAGAATGATTCACACAATGTAATGTGCCCAACAGATTGACATTGCCACGTACGTGTAGCTATTAATCATGTATCCTGTATCTAAATGTGGACATGTGTCATATTTGCTATGTAATTCTGCTTTACACGCAATGTACTCTCGTGGTGATTATCAAATTAAAGGGAATGTACAGGTGTGTGCTTACACATGTAGAAACATAATACGGTCATTATTTAATTCCTGTTAGTGTCACAGGACATTGTTACCCTCTGCATACATTTTGGTGGTCAACTTGGCTTAAGTGGTTGTATTCATTTATTCAACTGAACAACTCATGTTATTGTTAATAATATCAGTCTTAGATAGTGCACGTACCTACCAAACAAGGTACTCAAGGCGCTGAGTAAATACAAACTTTCTGAAAGATAGGTAACTGCAGTGATGAATTTTTAGACCCAATTATTTAGCAACTTGTAAGGGTTTACAAGGTGCTACGGCGCATACAGCAGCCACAGCCAGGAACACCGGCGCAAACCCCCTTCTCTAATCGATAAGTGCAGTGGGTTCTTTTACATGCGTTACACAACACATGGGACCAACGGCTTTATGTCCCATCCGAAGGACGAAGCAATGGTTAAGTGCCTTGCTTAAAGGCAGTGGACACTATTGGCAATTACTAAAAATAATTATCAGCATAAAACCTTACTTGGTAAATAGTAATGGGGAGAGGTTGATAGTATAAAAAATTGTAACAAAACGGTTCCCTCTGAGGTGACGTAGTTTTGGAGAAAGAAGTAATTTTCCAAGAATTTGATTGTGAGACCTCAAGTTTAGAACTTGAGGTCTCGAAATCAAGCATCTGAAAGTACACAACTTCGTGTGACAAGGATGTTGTTTTTTTCATAGTTGTCTTGCAACTCCAACGACCGATCGCGCTCAAATTTCCACAGGTTTGTTATTTTATGCAAATGTTGAGATACACCAAGTGAGAAGACTGGTCTTTGACAATTACCAATAGTGTCCACTGGCTTTAAGGACACAAGATCAATTTTTTAACTACTACTACTTATTCTTCTTCTACTCTTCCTCTAACTCTTCTCAAAAGGATAATTAAAGATTGAATTGAATCTTGAAACTTGGCATATACTTGAAGGTTGTCATGAAGACGACACTTGAACAATGACGTCATGATGACGTCATCAGGGCCCAATTTCATAGAGCTGCTAAGCACAAAAATTTGCTTAGCATGAAATTTCTTCCTTGATAAAAACAGAATTACCAACCAAATTTCCATGTGATTTTCAGGATAAGCAAACAAAAGCTGAATACCAGTAACAAGCACTATGTAACAAATTTAGCTGGTAATCCTGTTTTTATCAGGGAAGAATTTTTATGCTTAGCAAATTTTTGTGCTTATGAAATTGGGCCCAGGTGTCAAATGACAAGGTTTTTAAACGTTAATATATTCACACCTGATGGGTTTCTCAACGCGCTCCAACATCATTACCCATGGTCACTTAATTCATTCCTTGAACCATCTCAGCTCCCTTGGGGAGTATACAGCAAGCACAAAAAATGTTGCCTTGGATCGGTCGAGTTGGTCTTTGAAAAGCGTTTAAAAAGTTGTTTTAAAAGTAGAATACAATGATCCACACACATTTGCCTCCAAATTGCGTGGTTTTCCTTTGACTTTGCGATCAACTCGACCGATCCAAGGCAACGTGTTCCTTTAAGAAAGAGTATCATTTGAAATACCTACATGTATTGAGTTAAGAGAGAGTAAACTGCACAAGGCAAGTTTTTATCAAAAGGATTTTCCCAAAAATGTGTGGGTATTTTGTGCTGACCTGGGGAAATTATTATGAAATTCAGCGAATGGTGAGGTTATGTTAGGAGGCGGAATGGAATTGGGCTGAGAGGGGCAGTCAGTACAGTACGATAGAGCTGTGCATGATCCTTAAAGTGTAATCCCCCAAGAAAAACACTGCATCACCGGCAAAGAATTCCAGCTCGTTAAACAGACACTTCAGAAGAAAAACACGAGCATGAGTGCTTAAAGGGCCTGTATAAGTTAGGTTTTTGGAACCCTTTGAATGTTTCAATCCTACATCAATGTAGATATATAATACAATAAAACCAACCCATGAGAGTTTCATTTCAAAAGTTGGTCTGGTTTTTGAGATATCGTTGAAAATCGGGAGCGAATATGTCCACGCATGAAGAATAATCCCTAATAGGATTACGTAAAATCTTAGAAGCGTCACCGGTAACGCTGCTTTTATTCAACATTTCGGGAATAAAACAGTGATATATTTTTTTTCAATAATCACAGTACTTTAAAGTGAAATGTTTCTCAAAATGCATACAAAGCTGCTGTACTTCTTACATCGTAAGATTTTATTGACATTATTTTTCAGAGTCATTACCAAACAGATACAGTCCCTTTAAGTGCTGTTATGCTACATGTATATATCTAGACATAAGATAAACGATGAGAAAATAGGATGAGTCATAGATCATTATTTCTGAGCAGTAATGTTCCGAAGGGGGGGGGGGGGGGGTTGTACTTAACAGCTGTTGCTCATTGGTTGCTCCTTTTTATACACAATTGATTCCTCTAGAGGCAGTGGACTCTGTCTCCAGTGTATGTCTTGGAATCCAGACTATTTCTTAAAAACCAAAGAGGAGTAAGCTAGTTACTGAGTGATCTTGAAGGGCTGTGCGGTGCGGTGTTGAAAGGTCACCTCTGCTGTATGTTATTGTTTTGATATTGAATGATATGATAATTGTGGGGGACTTGTTGAAGATAAGGCTTACCAGCTTTTGCCTTAACCATGTTCAGAACAAAGTTATCAATGAGTTTTGGGTTTTTTTTGTTTAATAGAATTGACTTATGCTTTTGTGGCTTGTCCAAACCTGCCTTCAAGGGCCTTGGTGTGCACTGTTGAAATGTCAACTCTGCTGTAGGCCTATGTTATTGTTTTGATATTGAATGATATGATAATTGTGGGGGACTTATTGATGATAGGGCTTACCAGCAGCTTTTGCTTATCATGTTTGGAACAAAAGTATCAACGAGTTAGGTTTTTAAAATAAAATTGACAGGGCCCAATTTCAAAAGTCTGTAAGTACAAAAACTTGCTAAGCACACAAAAGTATTGCTTAACTGAAACATAGTTTTACATTGTTTTGACTCGTGCCCCACTCAGTTTTTGCTTGGCAAAGAAATTTGTCAAGCAGTATTTTCTGCTTAATAGCTTTATAAAATTGAGCCCAGCTTCTGTGGCATGTCTTGGCTGAGCAGTCTAGCACATGAAAATCAATGACAGGAACCCAATTTCATAGAGCTGCTTTTAGGAAATAGTGCTTTTAAAAACATTCCCTGCTGAGCAGAACTTAGTCAGTCTGATAAGGATACCAGTCAAATATCTGCATAATATATGCAGGCCTGATACTTCAAGGAGGCAAGGAGGGGGATTGCCTCCATGCCCCCTGGTCATTGCCTTAGTGCCCTTGAAATGCTCACAGTTGAAATTTACAATTTCCTCATAGAGGTGCCCTTTACCAAGAAGAAAATGCCTTGGTGCCCTTGCCCCTTCAAAAACGAAGCATACATGCCTGCATATGACATACTACTTAGGCTGGTAAGCATAACTGGTAAGCATAACTTTTTTATGCTTAGCTATTTTTGGGCATGGCTGAGTCATGCGGGTGTGGGTTCTAATCCCGATCATGACACTTTGTATCCTTGAGCAAGACTCTTCACTATAATTGCTTCTCATTACCCAGGAGCTGTAAATGATTAGCCATCTGTGTGCCCATGTGGCTGCCGATGCTGCATACTCCTCAGGAGTTGAGGTGCTTTCAGGATGCCTAGGGCCCGATATATGAGTAGGGGTAATACTGATGTCATGATAATTTGAGGAGTCTACTTGGCTTGGAGAAGCACATTTTAAATATGCATTTTTATTATGATGTCAAACTTCAGTGTAATCCACAAGAAAAAATTCAGACTTGAGTTGGCAGCTGGGTTGATCTTCTGAATTTCAGGAACACGTCCCATCCATGAACTAACTTAGTTGTAGTTGTTAATTTGGGGTTCTGTTGGGTTTTTTTTTTTGGGGGGGGGTGGAGGGGTGTTAACTTTACTCCAGTCTAAGCGTATTCAATGATACAGAGTTCTCATAAAAGTTTAAAGCCATTGGACAATTTCTGAACAGAAAAAAAATTTAAAGTTCACAGATTTACAAATAACTTACAGGGTTTACAGAAGGTAATAGTGAAAGACTTCCTTTGAAATATTATTCCATGAAATGCTTTACTTTTTGAGAAAACATTATAACAATTATCAATTCTCGATATCAAGAATAACGGATTTATCTTAAACACATGTCATGACACGGCGAAATGTGCGGAAACAGGGGTGGGTTTTCCCGTTATTTTCTCCCGACTCCGATGACCGATTGAGCCTCAATTTCACAGGTTTGTTATTTTAAGTTGTGATACACGAAGTGTGGGCCATTAGTCAATACTGTTTACCGAAAGGGTCCAATGGCTTTAAAGCATAAAAGGTATTTAAATGAAATACAATTTTTTATGTCTTTGTAATTTTCTTGTGCATGTCTGAATTTTTTTGAAATAGTATTATTGGCGGATTGAATCTTTTGGTTATAGACAAAAGAAAAATCCTTAATGAAGACTTCATCGTATCTGTTGAATCTTTGAGTGTTTTTTATTTGGTGTGTATAATTCTATTGCATTTGTGGAGCTAAATAAAATAATAATAACAAATTACAAAAATAATATCAAAGTTGCATGTCGGAGAAGAAATCAAATCTTATTAGGAATTGCAATGCGGGGAACGACTGGAATTGTTTTCCCGAGTAGCAAAATTGGATTTAGGAATACCAATTGATAATCTTGTGCAGCATTTTGCTATGCTATCCAAGAGAAAATCATTTACTTTATTAGGCATGTATGCTTCATTTTTGAAAGGGCAAGGGCACCAAGGCATTTTCTCCTTGGGAAAAGGGCACCCTATGAGGAAATTGTAAACTAAATTTCTACTGTAGCGTTTCAAGGGCACCAAGGCAATCACCAGGGGCATGGAGGCAATCGCATTTGTTGCCTCCAGGAAGTATCGGGCCTGCTACATTGTACACTTGTAGTGTACAGAACATCAAGAGAAAATATTTCATCTATTTGTGGTTGTTGATCAGAGAATCCTAAATGGATTCCACACCAGACCACAAAATAGTTGCATGCACACAAAAAACCCTGATTAGACAAATGTCTCCCTGACATTTAAAACCACAATCTGGATGATTTTATATCTCCAATAACAGCCCAGAGAAATTCAGGAGATACTCGGGAGAAATTTCTCACAATATTTGTTTGACAGTTGAAAGATTGTGCAGTGGAACAATTTCGTCTAACAATTTTGCGTAGCAAGAAATTTAGACTGAACTTATGTTATGCACACTGAATGCTGATAATGAGTAGCAAATCCTGATTTTTGAGTAGCAATTGATACATTGTGTGTATCATTTTGCTCTGCTATACAAAATCGTTCAATGTGTTGGTCAAGACCCAGATGGGAAAAAAACGTAAAACAAATCAGGTTACAAACTTCTTTAGAAGTGCCAAGCACTTTTCTTTTTTATTCTGTCAGTAACAAATATTGCCTGACAACTGATCTATCATCAAACACACCTTATTTTCTATACAATGCAGTAATTGAGTTATAACAACCAAAACTGTTAAAATAAAGTAATTTACTTCTGTTTGGATTGGTCTATTTTTCTGACACTACTGCTGGTATTTGGAAGGGGGTGGTGCGGTCGAGGGCCGGAATTTATCATTGGCTAGCCGGCCTAAACGTTTGTGGACCACTGTTTTACATCTTGCATTGAGATAAGGAACGTTAATTTTGATATTCCAAGCCAATTCATGTTGGTGTCCCTTCAGAAAATTCCAATGGACTGTGTTCAAGCCTTACCCTGTAGAATTGAAATTTCAGTCCTGAATTTCCCTCTATTCATACGCATACCTAGATATGAGGCATAATATGCCAGGCCTGATACTTCACAGAGGCGATTGTCTGCAGGCCCCCTGGTCATTGCCTTGGTGCCCTTAAAATGCTCCAGGAGAAAAACGGAGCAATGAGCATATATACAGGCCTGTATGCTCAATGCTTGATTCCTTAGCAACAAATTATCCACGAGGGCCACGGGTAGGATTTACACCCAAAGTTTCTGTATGTTTTTGTGGTTTTAGGTGCTTTCTTTTTCGAATCAAAAAAGTAAACTTATATAACAGACTTTGAATCTTGTTTGAATTAAATTCTTACAGAGTAATCCGCAGAGGGAAATGTTAAGTATGTGTCATTGATGAAAGAAGAAGTGAACCACCCTGGTATTTCTTACAGTTCTTCCTTATTTCTGTACACAGCAGAACAAACATACTTAAGTATCACTTTCAAATTACCTCTGTCATTTTAAAGGTGCTGTTTAGTTGTGATCTACATGTAGCTGAACAATTCTGCGCATAAAATTATCTTTGTAATGGTATACACTGTAGTATAACCTTCGAACTACGATGTGACCTATGTTTACATTCAAACCGCCCTCTGTTGACAAAACACTATATACGTCATGTTTCGCCGGGCACTGAGTTGCGTAGTCATAGTAAGATTGCGTACACTTTCTAGCTGGCTGCCAAAACACAAAGGTTTTGCCCGGCGGTATGCGCGCGAATCATGTTATGGTTTTCGTGTGACGTCAGAGGTCACATCGTCTATATGACAGGCCTTGAATTAACCTATGTCGCCCACAGCAACTGCCATGGTGCTGTGGTGCCCCTGTGCTCTTGCTCTGGTGCCCTCTGCAAAGTTCCAACACGAATTTACACTTTCCTCATACATAGAAGCACCCTTAACAGAGCAAAGCTGCTATGCCCCTTCAAGTTCAAGGCCTGTACGACAGATGTACAGTAAGTTGTAACTTCTTTCCAATGCAAGTAAATTCATGTCAGACAGTATTTACCTTAGACACGGGGGTTTGTGACCTTAATTTGCTGCCTCCAGCTCTGACTGCAGACATATACGATAATTAATTTGGGACTGCAAGTACGTTTCCAGGGAATTATATATTTACAATCTCCCTAATAATTATATGAAGTATGCAAAGTGCATAATATTACAAGTTGAGATTCAAGTAGGATGATTCTAACATTAGGAAGTAGATTGAAGTGGAAAAGGGAAGTTTTCATTAAATTTCTGTCTGCCTAAATAGACAAGTTGATGACTGATTATTTAAAGAGGCTTGGAATGTTTTGTTTTTTAATGTATCCACGGTATGCCAGGCCTTGAACTTTAATCTTGAAGGGGGCAGGGCAGTTTTCCTACAGTAAGGGCAGTTTTCCTACAGTAAGGGCAGTTTTCCTACAGTAAGGGCAGTTTTCCTACAGTAAGGGCAGTTTTCCTACAGTAAGGGCAGTTTTCCTACAGTAAGGGCAGTTTTCCTACAGTAAGGGCAGTTTTCCTACAGTAAGGGCAGTTTTCCTACAGTAAGGGCAGTTTTCCTACAGTAAGGGGCACGTCTATGAGTAAAAAGTAAACTTAACTTGCTGGCATGTGCTCCTGGTATTAAAGGCAGTGGACACTATTTGTAATTACTCAAAATAATTATTAGCATAAAACCTTACTTGGTAATGAGTAATGGGGAGAGGTTGATAGTATAAAGCATTGTGAAAAACGGCTCCCTCTGGAGTGACATAGTTTTCAAGAAAGAAGTAATTTTTCACCAATTTGATTTCAAGACCCCAGAATTAGAATTTGAGGTCTCAAAATCAAGCAACTGAAAGCACATAACTTCGTGTGACAAGGGTGTTTTTTTTTTCATTACTATCTCGCAACTTTGACGACCAATTGAGCTCAAATTTTCACACTGACAGGCTTATTATTTAATGCATATGTTGAGACACACCAAGTGAGAAGACTGGTCTTTGACAATTACCAAAGGTGTCCAAAAGAACAAAATCCATAAACTGAATCTGTTTTCTCTGTCAAGAAATTTTCAAAGGGCCAAATTTTGCAATTCGACTACAAAAAAAACCTGAAAATAGAATTAGCTGTTGCAAACTTTTTACCAACCAAAAGGAACTTTAAAAAAGAGTTAATGGTCTGACAATTCGACCCTAACAGAGTCTTTCAAAGGCTATAAAGACTCTGCTAGGGTTCGAATCAGCAGGCCTTTAACTATTTTTTGCATCTGAAAAACGTTCCACGACAATAGATCTTTGATGTGTATAATTATCCCATCACGCTCAACTCGACCAATGTAGCTACGTGCAGAAAGATAATTTCTTCATTTAACAACATGCTGTGCTCACTGTCTGTTCTTTTAAGTGGAAGAAAAAAATCCACACAATACGTTTATCAGCAGAAGCCTCAAATGCTAAGAGAGAGGAAAAAACAGGGCCAAGTGATCCATAATTATAATGCATTCATTTCCTGCGCCCGATTAATGCATCTTTGAGAGACTGAAATGTAAAGGGACACGTTGCCTTGGATCCGGCGAGTTAGTCTATGAAAAGCATTTCAAACCAGTTGTTATAAAATGCATTGGTTAGAAAGACGCTTTAAAAGTAGAATATAATGATCCACACAATTGCCTCGAAAATTGCATGGTTTTCCTTAATATATGTCATGAACTACATGTAACACGGTCTGCCAATTCGACTCCACAAAATGGAAGATCGTGTTAGTTCATAAAGTAAACGGATACCACGCAATTTCGAGGCATATTTGTGTGGATCTTTATATTCTACCATTAAAACATCTGTCTAACCATATACATGTACATTTCATAATGGTTTTAAACGCTTTTCGTTGACCAACTCGCCCGATCCAAGGCAGCGTGACCCTTTAACATCTAGACAGCCGCTCCAGTCACCGTTTCCTTAGTCAAAAATCAACCCCGGATACAAACTTATCGTGGTTGAAGTTTGAAGACATCGCACGTACGGTATTATGTAAAATCAGTGACGCCACTCGACTTAGAGGGATTTTAGGAGGACAGGGCGATCATGCTTTATGAAATACTTTCCCTGATGATAAAAATCTCCTTTTTTTTAATTCTTAAGCCGAGAATTCCTCGTCATAATAAGCCAATAACACACTGTATGGTAAATTGCGAAGAGTAATTTATAGCAATATGTCAGTGCAACAAGGTCTTAACTAAAAACAAATTGTCGTTTTGCGTAAATCACTTTTTAAGGTTTAAGGGGACTTTCTAAACAATCAATTGTTGTTGAATTGAAGACAAGTCCACATAATAAGTATGAAATCGGACCCTATACAATACTGTCGGATTGTTTCCAATGCAAAGCCCATCATGATATTAGCCCAATTTTATGGAGCTGCTTATCACAGATTTATGTGCTTACATAGCCCTGTGAAGCGCATAAATCCATAGACCATAAGCGCAGTATTTAACAGCAAGCAGAGCACCACATTGGGCTGGGACTATTTAACAGGTGAATTGAACAGACATGCACGTGTGCATTTCTGACACTTCGCGCTATTTTTTACCGCATGAGCTGTTATCTTTGCTCATTGCAGAACATTACCTATTGACAGAAAATGGGTAACCAGCCAAACTATCACAAAGTTAGTTTACCTATGACTGGTTACCTGCCCATTTTCACTTTGCATAAATTGGCTATGATGCAATATTTTCTGCTTAAAGGCAGTGGACACTATTGGTAATTACTCAAAATAATTATTAGCATAAATTCTAACTTGGTAACAAGTAATGGGGAGCTGTTGATGGTATAAAACATTGTGAGAAACGGCTCCCTCCGAAGTAAAGTAGTTTTGGTGAGAGAAGTAATTTTGAGACCTCAGAGTTAGAATCTAGAACTTGAGGTTCCGAAATCAAGCATCTGAAAGCACACAACTTTGTGTGACAAAGGAGTTTTTTTCTTATATTATTATCTTGCAACTTCGACGACTAATTGAGCTCAAATTTTCACAGGTTTGTTATTTGATGCATATGTTGAGATACACTAACTGAGAAGAACAGCTTTATGAAATGAAGACCCAAAGCTTTAAGATGTGTAGCTTCATAATAAGACAACGTAATTATAATTAGCTGAGGTTTGCAGTAAACACCATGTGAAAATCTCTCTTTTGAGTAGTGTTGGTTCTAAAAACTCAAGTAATTACATACTTCTTAATTAATGGTCTCATATTGTACTTACATTGATGCAAAAATGTCTACCACTGTTTCCACAAAAGTGAACAGCGCAAATACAATCCAGTACATCATCCATTTGACCTGCAGAAGAAAAACACAAGATGTCGTTATAAGTTTGCCCAGGTAAAAGTATGTGTCCTCAAAGAAGAAATTTGGAGCACTTTGCATGATTGGCTTTTTTTGTGCAGAATCACAAACTGAGCTGTGTAGATTTTCTCACCTTACCTGATGTGTACATTTCTACATTCCTAAAATCAATAACATCCTTTAATATTGTTTAGAAATCCTTGTTCAGGCCTGATACTTCATGGAGGCACTGAAGACGATTGCCTCCATGCCCCTGGTCATTGCCTTGGTGCCCTTGAAATGCTACAGTAGAAATTTACAATTTCCTCTTAGGGTGCCCTTTACCTTGGAGTAGGCCTAAATGCCTTGGTGTCCTTGCCCTTTCATAAACAAAGCACACAGGCCTGCTTGTTATTGTTTATTTAAAAACCCATTAAAACAGGTGTGTAAGAATCTTAAGTCTTTAGTCTTTAAACCAGGTTTGAAAATACCCACTGAAAACCTTAGTAAAAGGTCAGTGATTTTAAAACAAATACCTACATGATCATAGTACATGTAGCAAGATTTTTCACAGGAGCATTAAGTCATAACTTATGTTTATAACTTATGTTTATCGTGGGACCTTTCTTACTGCTTCAAACATACTTATTTTGCACTTTCTTCTAAAACACTCCCAACACAGAAATCGATAGACGGTTTAATTTGAAGCTAAATGTAAGATCAGCAATTAAATGTATGCTGCTTTTTACCCTGAGCCTAATTTAATACAGTTGCTTAGAAAAACAGAAAATATTGCTAAATAATTTTCTACTGAATAGGATACCTGTCCAAACTCAAACACATGGTAGCTTGGCTCATAACCATATTCTCCCTTTTTTTGTGCTGAGCCATACTTTTTGGTTAAGCAGCTCTATGAAATTGGGCCTTGATACTGATGTGTGATATTGATATGAACTTATGTGATGCCCCCACAATGTCGAATACATTACGAGGCCGAGCATTTTTAAACATTTCCAGGTGTCAAAAAATGCATTGAGCATATGGAGAGGTCAGCAAAAGGTAAGCCATGGCGTCAAATTGCCAACTCACTCTTGAACCTGTAGGGGGGAAATGTGTTTGCATTTCAAGAGAAAATTCATTAAACCAAAGTTAATCATTAAACCAAAGTTAATCATTAAACTCAAGTCCCCGGAGTGTACATACGTAATGTCCATCAGGGTGTGTCGGTTGACAACATTGTTCCTGAAATAAACAATGTTTACAAACCTGAATCTCTTGGCTTCAGTAAACAATGTTTAACAACCAGACTGTTCGAACCAAGGAGACCTGGTATTTTATCTACATACATGTCTCAATGTGGTTATTATGTCCACTCTCTCTCTCAGATATGAAGAGTTTTCAAGGAGGACTTTTTGTATGCAAAGAATTAGGCAAAGGAGGTCATGACCTCTGTGTGGTTGAGGCCTGGCCCAATTTCATAGAGCTGCTTTATAGCAGAAACTATTGCTTAACAATTGTCTGCTAAGCAGAAATTAGCAGGATACCAGTCACAAACTGTTCATATAACCTGGGACCAATTTCATGGCCCTATTTAACGTAAGCAAAGAATTGACGCTTGCGAAAGCAGGGAATTTCGTGCTTACGTCAAGCGTACTTCAAGAGTTATCTGGGAATTGTGGCTTTGCTTTTCACTCCATCAGCTGGCTAGGGTACATATTTAATTACACACGTCTCTGCAATTTTTACAATCAATTGCAATTTCTCATTTTGAAAATTTTTGGTTCAACATCAGTGCAAATATTGGAGGGTTGTTTTAACTCTACGCCTAGAGGCTTTTACAAGTTAAACTTTAAAGTACTTCATGATGTAACATACGCAACATACCCATTATAAAACTAGTTTATTGAAAAGGCATGAGTCACATTGAGTGTTTAGTGTCACCATGGTTACAATACTACTAAAACTTAATGCTTGAGGATAGATGTCATTTGAATGACTCAAAGTCAAAAGCTCTTCTTGACTCACAAGTACCAGGAAGGCATATTTTCTGTCTTCCTTCTGCTCATGGCCAAAGTCAGTGAGTGACAGATTTTGCTGTAGAAATTGAGAAGAACTGGGCATTGAAGCTTCTTTAAAGGGACTTATAAATAGTGTTTATAATATGTAAAACACTGTACAGCGTTTTGAGATTTTTTTTTTATGTAAGACGCTATATTAAAAATAAATTATTATTTATTATATTATTATTATAATACATTAAAGAGACACGTGGATCGGGCGAGTTGGTCTATGAAAAGCGTTTGAAAACCATTTGTGGTAAAATACATTGGAAAGATGTTTTAAAAGTAAAGTTTAATGATCCACGCAATAATGCCTCGAAATTGCGTGGTTTTCCTTAAACGTTGTGAAATCACATGGCACGCCATTTGGTGGAGTCAATTTTTGAATCCACAAATTTATTATGTATACTTGTAGATGTATAGTACATACATTACATCATCCTTCCCTGCACTTCCTTCAGTCTGTGTATTATACATGACCCCAGAATATAAACAAATCACCCAGTGCCAGGTCACCACTCTCTATGCCAGTAATGATATTAGCATCAAGTGATGAGCTTGCTTTATTGATGACAGCTGTTGAAGACTGTCTGACCTTTGACATGAGACAGTTGAAGAATGCTTCAGAGATACTGGTTAGTAGGAGCCATGGTAGGAGGATGGGGATGAGGCAGACATAATACAGACTCTATGCCTGAGGAATCCATGCTCTATGATACCAACAGTGCAAAGTACATCGGGTACATTTATGTATCATTAGAGCATGGAGCATTAGAGCACTGTCATAGCTCAGAATTCACACATGACCACTGGCCCGATCGGCTAGATATTGCAGTGCAGAGCCAGTAAACTCGTGACTGGACAAGTCTTGTGGTATTGTGTTTTTCAATTGAATAAACAGTAATAAACAAATGCCTCGAGTCTGATAGATATATCTATTAATTATGTTGAGCATCGAAGCACACTTACACATTATTATAAGATAAATGAGATAGATTTTCTCTTGGAATCATCACCAAACTCTCCCTAAACTTGGAATTAATCTTTGGACTTAGGATGAGTTAAGTTCCCTAACCATAGACGTTGAGAGGCATTGTTGAACCCATCTTAAGTTAGGACGAGTTCGTCCTAACTCAAAAAAAGGATTTATCCTAGCGTTTCATTAAATCAGCTGCTGGTGTTGTAAACTTAATTCAGGGGTGTGTTCCACTCGTGCAAACGCTGCCAACAATTTTAAGTGGAATGATTTGTGCGCCGCCACCGTTGGCGCACGTTGGCGAACGTTGGCAATCTTACGCGAACATTCTGAGGTGTTGGCGAGTGGTTTTTAAAATGGCGGACAAGCATACGGTACTATTTCCATGTCAAAAAAATATATTTACATTGTTCTGTGGGTGGTCGATAATGAAGATTTAAAATAACAAAGTTAATTAGTTGACGTAATGATGTACAGAAGAGGACTACATACATCAAAAACTAAGTTTACAAAATTACTACTTACGGCGCCCTGAAATGAAGATGGCGCGCCCCCATATTTACATCGCGTTGTGCGCACAAATCGTTCTAAAGATAAAAAAACGTTTGGGCGAACAGTTGCGATACGTTTGCGCGAGTGGAACGCACCCCTGTTCTATAGTAACAAAGATTGAGCTTCAAGCCCTTCAGTCCTGTGGATATTTCTTTGAGCACTGTTACTATAGAGCTACAAAGCACTGTGTGTATTGATGAGAACATTACATACGGGCCAATTTCATAGAGCTGCTTAAGCAAAAAATTTGCTTTAAAAAGCACGAAAATAGCTCGCTTATTTTACACAGGTTACTGGCCAAAATTTCATGGCATGTGCATTGCTTGTGACTAATAGCTGTTGTTTACTTAGCATAACCATTAAGTGGAGTCTTGGCCAGTAATCTGATTTTACTAAGCAAGGATTTGCTTAAGCAAAATTTTGTGCTTAAGAATATAAATATGAAATTGGGCCCAGGTACTAAAGTCTGTTACATTACTAAACCATCCTGTGAGTCCACATGCACAGGTTTATTGAAGCCTCCTGGCCGCTGACACCATTTATAGGTTGCAAAACTTTTCAGAATGCAACGGCCTTCTGTTTTGCATTGTTCTTTTGAGTCCTTGGCACATCATGCAGAGATACATGCAGAACACAGCATCTGCATAGCATGACCTTGCTTCACTGTGTGGGCAATACCACCAGACAACCATTGTGTATCCCTTTGGTAATTATTGTCAAAAACCAAAATTCTCACTTGGTGTATCTCAAGTAGGCCTAATGCACACAAAAAGTTAGTGATCTAAAGTGACCTAAAATACATGTTAATGTATGGCATATCAACGCTGAGTAGAAAAATTGCACTGGACTCAAACTCTGGACTAAAAAAAGTAAAGCTATTTATGAGTGTGGATTTGAGTCCCGGTCTTGACACTTTTAAAAACAAGACACTTAAATTGCTTCATCTTTCTGTAATAGATGTTAAATTTGCATCGGGGATAAAGAATATTAATTTTGGTTTTTACCCATACACCGATGTGTGTTAGCACTGTATACTCAGTACTTTCCCGAGTCCTGTGAAAAAATATCACAGGCATGTTACTCGGGTGGGATTCGAACCCACGACCCTTGCAATTCTAGAGCAGTGTCTTACCAACTAGACTACCGAGGTTGCCCGGCAGCTAGAGGCAGTTCGAATCCTATCTGATTGGACGTACATACAGACGTAGTAGATAGCGGTAAATAATGTGTAGAGTGCCAGCATGTTAATCTGGAGGTCACATTGTGGCACTGCTGCAAGCAAACTTCCAATCACTTAACAGTCCGAGGGTAGGCAACAATTCACCATGATGAAAAGTCCCAAGAAGCGCCCCCAGACTATTTAAGCTGCTTTGGCCTTCCTGCGTTGAGTCATTGATACCAAAAATACCCAGTTTGAGAAGTGAAGACAGAGCGTACATTGCTATCCATGAAGGAAGCCTGACAATTGTATTATAAAACCCTGGGTATAATGTAAGGTCAGTTTTAGGTAATACTGCGCTGTATCTTTTTTTAATCTTATCCTGAAGGCAAGGTTAAAATAAAGGCAACTCACATTGTCGGTACCATCAATCCAGGGTTTTGTCCAATGCACAAGCCACTAAGGCAGTATCAGGCTTAGAAAGTGACAGTTGCTGGCCGATTCCCCCAAATAATTGGGGGTTTTTTATACAAATAATATTATATATCAATAAATTATTTAAATATTCAGGCAAATTCACACTTTAAAAAAAGCATAAAATAAAATAAAATAAAATGCTCCAGATAAGAGTGTTTTAACCAAACACAAACATCAAGAAAGGACCAAGATTCAGTTCAACAGTTGTGAGTTTGAAAAAAAAAAAAAAAGAAAAACAGAAATTGTGCAGTGTATCCCTGTCTAAATAAAAACACTTAGTTATACACGTTAAAGGCAGTGGACACTATTGGTAATTCCTCAAAATAATTATCATCAATAACACCTTTCTTGATTACGAGTAATCGGGATAGGTTGATAGTATAAAACATTGTGAGAAACAGCTCCCGTTGAAGTAATGTAGTTTTCGAGAAAGAAGTAATTTTCCACGAATTTAACTTTGAGACCTCAAGTTTAGAATTTGAGGTCTCGAAATCAAGCATCAGAAAGCACACAACTCTGTGTGACAAGGATATTATTTTTTTTCTTTCATTATTATCTCGCAATTTCGACGACCGATTGAGCTCAAATTTTCACAGGTTTGTTATTTTATGCATATATATGTTTTGATACAACAACTGTGAAGACTAGTCTTTGACAATTACCAATAGTGTCCACTGTCTATAAACAGGTATGACCTTAGGATGACACACCCAACTTAGGCCGTGTCCGAATTGGCGACTTCGGCTACAGCTACGGCTAGATCAGCGCGTCTGTCAGTGTTGAAGAATAGGCAGACGCGCGCGATCTAGCCGTAGCTGTAGCCGAAGTCGCCAATTCGGACACGGCCTTACATTGTTTTAAAGTAGCATACAGTGACATTTAGTTCATGGTAGGTGACCAGATTGGTGACCTGTCAACATAGATGTGTACAGGCCTATAGTCACTCTTTTACTTGATGTACACAAGTATGGTCTTTAGTTGACCCATCCAAATTGTATACTGTATAGTACATATGTGTCCATGTCGGCCTGTAATGACATTTAACTCGCTAATAAAAATGTGCCACAAAAGCAACACAATGCACCTGTGCATGGTAAAGCCTAATTTAATTTCTAAGCAAGATTGTGTTCTGAGTACTGGAGGACAGTGACTAAAGGGGTCAGTGACCCTTACACCATCAGTCTGAGACATCCCTGTATAGACCATGTGGCCTTAGTTTTCTATTTAGTGTGACACATGAATCCAAGAGTTATGAAAGTAAAAGCTGGACAAGTTTTGAGATGTGCCCCCCTTTCATCATATCAAAAGTTGATGAGAATTAGACAGTGCAATCTCCATAAAATATAAGATTTTATGTTTCCTTCCATTAGGCTATGTACAAATCGTGCCTGCAGGAAGTCCAGGCTCTAGGGCTCTTTTGTAAACATGTGCTGTCACAGGTCACATCGTCTATACAGCCAAGCAATCCACCAGCCATTTGCACTAGTAATGAAAGGGAAATATTTTGCGTTATGCTGCCAGTCTAACTGCTAGAGTCATCCATACAAAATGAGTTTTTGTTCAGTTACAAAGAACGTGGACAATAGAACATGATGCTCTGTATCTCTCAACAGGAGATATTCGCCATTCGCTGACGACATCGCTAAACTAGAAATTTGATAGCTATGGCAAAAGTGCCATCCATTACCTGCCTCGTATTTTTAATAAAACCTAACGATACCATAATAACCACTTTTGGCTGTCCTTTCTCATGCTTTTGCTTTCCATTTTTTTGCTGTTGTTATTTCTGCGTGATCTCTCTTTTCTGATTTCCAAGTGTTAAAATTATGAAAATAATTTGAAATTGTTTTGAGAGGTTGGAATATGTTTTTGATTCGGCTTTTGTGCTTTTAATTTTGTTTGTTTAACTTTAGTTTTTTAAATATTGTAATTCAAATACATTTGGCCTCTGGCCATGACTTCATGATGTTTTTCAATAAAGCAATAAACCAACCAATAAATTTGCCAATAAACAATACAATCTTTACACAAGCCTGAAGCCTATGCGTCACCAGGCAATTTGTTTTTACAGGCAAACCAACAATGCATTCGAAATGTACACTTCACATTCGTTAGTGGAAGAAAACAAATTAAAACTATCAACGAAACTGCCTGAAACCGGTTGCTTGTTGAAGTGTCTTGCGTGACATGGCCCTTAGAACATCTCCAAGGCATTAGCAGCATCAGAGTTCAACGCTGCTACTTTCAAGTTTTGTCCCATCCCAAGTTTTGTCCCGTCCCTGTCCCATCCCAAACCCACTGTCCTGTTTTTCTTTATTTCTTTACTTACATATTCTTTGACGTTTCTTGTCTTGACGGCTTTATAGGAAGCATAGGCTGGATACAGAGTCCCAAATATCAATCTGAAAATAAACACAACAGGAAACAGAAATTTATCTTACAGTTCTTCAGTCACAAGATAATCTCTCGGCCTAAAATGTTTAAGGGATACATTTAAATGTATGGCATACCATGGCTGAGTGGAAAAGAGCACTCGACTCAAACTCTGGACTAAAAAGCTATTATAGGCTGTTTAGTTTCTGATCAGTACCGGGTTTGAGTCCCAGTCTTGACACTTGTGTCCTTTTAAGGAAGACACTTAAATTGCTTCATCCTTCGATTGGACGTACAGCCGTAGGTAGATAGAGTGCCGGCATGTTAATCCAGAGGTCAAAGGTTCAGATCCAGCTCCAGTTAGTTTTTATTTGTCCAAGCCATAATTATTTTTATAATCAGTGAGCTTTCACTTTCAGACTAACAATAGAAATAATGATAAGGTTGAATATTTCTAGTGCGCCAGGCTTCTCAATGATGACACTCATGGTGCAAAGTTTGAAGGCTACGGCCAGTTTCTGTATTAGTTATTATTAGATAGGTTTTCAGATGTGTTTTGAATTGGGAACAAGAATCGGCTTTTCCGTGTTGCAGTGGGATGCTGTTCCAAAATGATTGAAAACTAATCCTCTTTTTTTTCCATTTAATTTTTTGTTGTTGATAATAACAAACCCTGTACTTTGTCTTTGAAATAAAACAATTATTTCGCAGATTTCGAGTGGACTTCATCAATCATGATAGCGTCTGGATGTCATAGACTGGTCCGACGTATTATTTTATTTTAGTGTTCAGAGGAAACTGATTGCCTTTGAGCTGACCGTGGCATTCCAACAGCACATGTGTGTCGCAGTATAACAACACAGAATCAAAAGTGACATCTGCGTATCTCAAGTGATCAATTATAGATTAAAGGCTACACACAGAAACATACATCCACTTGAAATACCTTTCATCCTGCAAAAAATGGAAACCCTTTTCATAAAGATTTCATGAACGAGGTCAAGGTTTTTTCCTTTTAAATGTCTGTGATTTATTTACACTGTAGTACCAAGGTAGTCCCAACCTAAGCTAAAGCAATCATGTTTTCAGAAGAAACAATAACCCCTTTTCACTCAGCAGCAAGGGTCCCTTCCTTAAATTTAGCATTGTTGTGAAATTGCATTTTGTGTGAAAAAAACAATAGCATAGACTATCCAAGGTCCCGAGTGAAATCTTCTTAAATTTACAGTTCCTATGGACAGTTTCCCTAAATTTTCTGTTTAAAAACGTAGAAGAAATTGAACAAAATGCCTTTCATGCTTCATTTGGGCAAGGGCACCAGAGGCATTTTCTCCTTGGTAAAGAGCACCCTATGAGGAAATTGTAAAATTCTACTGGAGCATTTCAAGGGCACCAAGGCAAAATACCTTGGTGCCCTTGCCCAAATGAAGCACGAAAGGCATTTTGCATGGAGGCAATCGCCTTTGTTGCCTCCGTGAAGTATCAGGCCTGGCCATTATTTTTAACGTTGGGGAAAAGAGGTAAAAAACTTCATCTAAGAAAATAAAAACTTTGAACAAGATTTCAGGAAGGTACACTTTGATACTTCGTCCGATTTTTGTAGAAAAAGAACGAAATGAAAAGTACAGCAGATCACATTCCTGCGAACCAAATCGCCATGTTTGTCTCCAATAATCAAAGACGTTTCACTACAATAGCCCAGCAGACTTTGCAGTTACATGAGCCCTCAGCTCAATATGTGAACAGTGAGAGAGATGGCGACACACGCCGTCTTCCCCAATTTCTCTGCAAATATTAAACCTCTCGTCTTGTCTTTCGAGCAAGACTGAATTCACTTATTTGGCGGCGCAGTGTTCACCAGGAGAGACACTCTAATTCTACATTCATGCAGGCCTGATACTTCACACAGAGGCAACAAAAGCGATTGCCTCCGTGCCCTCGAAATGCTCCAGTAGAAATTCACAATTTCCTCATAGCATGCCCTTCCATTACCAAGGAGAAAATGCCTCGGTGCAGTTTCCCTTTCAAAAACGAAGCATCTTTTCATGGCCTGGCTGTGCATCATGCTTAATATAAATCCACCTCAAGTGCAATTTCAAACACTTTTGTCCGTTTGACACTCAAATTATTATGCAAATTAAGTTCCTTCAATGGGATGGGTGTATTTAGAAGGCAAGCCTTTTCTGTTTGCGACATCTTATTGTCCGAAAATACATGGTCACAGTTTTTGTTCAGGTGTGTCTTTTGTAATTTGCGAGGCCATTTTTAACTCATTTCCCGTGTATTCTTTATCATCAGGTTTTGGAGGTTTTATCACTAGAAGCTAATGGATTGCTCACTAATTTCAAGTGACACCAAAACAAAATGGCAACCATTTTGTATTTCTTTCTTTTCCAATTATTAGAATGAAATCAGTCTTTACAACAACAAAAAATCTGACAAAAAAAAACGTACTATGAAAATATTTTCTAGCCATCATGCGATTCAGAAGGTAAATCGTGATATCAATCTCTACTTTCTTTTTTCAAATCATTGTGGGTTTTTTTTATATGGTGTAACAGGGGTCGGAATTAAGTGTATTTCATGGCAGTCAGCAGGGCTAGTATCGCATAATTTTTAGTAGCCCTAGTGAGATTTAGGTAGCTCGAGAACAAAAAATTACGTCTTGAGTAATGGTATAGAATATTTAATTTCACAATACCATCAGCACAGTTCATTATTGTTTGAGATGTTAATTTTTGCATTATTTTTCCACTAGCCCGCCAGGCTATCAAACTGGAAAAACGAGAATCCGGCTGTAAATCTGGTAGTCCCAGGCTAGCGGCAATTTGGACACAAGCTGTAACTAGTACATGTAACATAAGTATTGGTTCAAGTCATTGTTTATTCTGTGTGTTTATTCCCATCATTCAATGAATGACGTACGAGGCAGTTACCATGGCGATGTTCATGACAACACCATTAACAGACTATTTATTTCGGATCATGAATCCCACATAGATTGCAATTGATATACATTCACAAACTGCTGATGTAGAGTACGTAATACATGTAGATCAGTAACATACGTAAATCATTAGAGAAGCCAGGTTCTCAAACTCAAAAAAGGTTGGTTTTTTTTTTCCTCTTAAAGGCACAGGGGTCGATTTCACAAAGAGTTAGGACTGTATCTCCTAAGTTAGGACTAGTCCTAGGAGATATAAAAAAACGCATGGCTAGTCCTAAGTTGGGACGAGTAACTCATCCTAGCAAGAGATAAGACTAGTTCTCTAACTCTTTGTGAAATCCACCCCTGGACACCTTTGGTAATTGTCAAAGACCAGTAATCTCAGTGGTACATGGAAATGACAGATGACACAGGGTGGCCCAATTTGAAACAGGGTACATCCCTTTGGCTAACAATATGGCAAAGAGTTTCTCGATATTTACATCGGGGGGTATGAGTTGTTTATCAAATGTTGGTGTCTTTGTAACAAAAAGTGTACACATTATTCAAATCTAGCAACTAAAGGAACTAAGACAGTTCAGTAGATCACATCATTTCGAACAAGTCTTAAAAACAATAACTGAACCACACAGACAACTTAAGTTATAACCACAATAAAAAACCACAAATTTGGGCCACACAAGTTATAGGTAATACAATTTCCTGTTAATTAAACTCGATTACGCAGCGGAAACCTTAAAACAATGATGCCGGATAAAATGAAGGCAACACCCATCGACAGAGACCTTAACTGCAGTCAACTACACACACTGGTCCAATTTGAGTTAATCCACAGTTCAGAGTTTCTCGTTCCGTTTTATAAACATACATCATGGAGGTAGGATTATGTAGGGCGACCTGACTTACTACATTGTATGTGTTCTCATCCACCATGCCAATAGTATGTAGCTACCTTAGGCAAGGAATGCCTATAGATATGGAAAACAGGAAAATGTTGAGGGTTCATCAATTGGGGTTCTTGTTTTTTTTTCTTGTTTTTTTTTTTGGGGGGGGGGTGGGGGGTGGGGGGTAGGAGCAGGTTATTGAAGGAAAAATGTGTATTTAGCTATTGCTTGCAAACAAATAGTTAATGGCCTAACGTTTCGACCCTAGCAGAGTCTTTCTCAAGGCTAAATGACAACACAACAAACATGATCAGGTAACTACATGTACATTGTAAGTAAGTGTAACATAGGTAGTGAACGGGAAACACAAATAGAGAGATGGAGTCACCTCTGCTCACCTTTTTTGCTATTTTATGGGATGTTTTTGTTTATAATGCCTCCGACGAAGGTCCGATTTAGATTGAAAGCGAAGGCCATCATCCACTACTAGTTTTATATTAAACCTATTCTGGACACTCTTGATGATTTTGAATAAGCCTATTATCTGGTTTCTTGATTAGTACTAAATCATATGTATTAAACCTTGACAGCTATTAAAGTGTAATCCCTGGTCCCTGCACAAGATTGCTTCAACATTGCTCTGACATCTTTCAAACAGACAGGCATCCCCCAACTGACGTTTGAGTAAACACAACAAGTCCCTTCAGATTGTCAGAGAGGCTGTCCAGGTTTCATGGTTCACGTTCATGATCAGATCGTGTTTAAATTATTATCCGTTATTACAGCTTCCATCCTGGAGTAATCGTTCCTGCGAAAGACAAGAGCCAAGGTGGGCAGGGCTGGATTTAATCAGATAGTTCATCGTACAATCACTAGCTGAAAGTGCAGTGGGTTAGCTAAATCAAAAATGGCCTTGCCCTCCCAAACATGAGATTCAAGGCCTGTCAGGATTTTACAGGCTCTTTTGTAAATGTGATGTCATTGATTACTGTCTCAGGTCTGATACTTCACAGAGACATTGAAGGGATTGCCCAGCCCTAAGCCCTCTTGTCATTTGCCTTGGTGCCCTTGAAATGCTCTACAGTAGAAATTTTACAATTTTCTCATACTGTAGAGTGCCCTTTACCAAGGCCTGATACTTCGCAGCGGCAACGAAGGGGATTTCCCGGCGCTATGCCTTCTTGTCATTTGCCTTGGTGCCCGTGTAATGCCCTACAGTAGATATTTTACAATGTTCTCATCCTGAAGAGTGCCCTTTACCAAGGGGAAAATGCCTTGGTGCCCTTGCCCTTTCAAAAACAGATCAATCAGGCCTGTTGTCTTTACACTACAAATTACCGTAAGAAAAATTTTAAGGTAGAGAGAAGAATGAGCGTGAGAAGATGCGACTTGTCCGTTGATGGAGAGCGACAGTTTACTGAATTACCTCAACTGTCTAATGGCCCTGTACAAAAGGAGAGCTTGTCAACATGACCTTTACAACATGCCCTGGAGGTAGCTCTACCTCCATGGTTTATGGATGCATCACTCCGGGGGTCATCTTTGTTTCATCTTCTCAGGTATGCCTCCAAACAAAACAGTACGACAATGCTTCAAACTGATTGGTGAACTGCGGTTTCAGATTAAGTGGTATGACAATAAAGCAGTTTGTTGCAAATTTTGAGACTTCTTGCCATTTCACATATCATAAACCTCTGTCAAAAATTCACAGTAATTGCAGGTTAAATTTCCATTGGAACATTTCAAACGGCACCAAGATTAGACTAAGAAGGGGCATGAAGACAATATATTGCTTTTTTTGCCTATTTCTGTAATATTTGTGTTGAAACTACATGTATGTTCATGTTGAAAATTCCCTTAAATTCAAATCTCTGTAATAAGATAAACACAGCTTGAACCAACCTGCAGCTTACTGTATCTACTGTTAACCTTTTCATTGTAAAGTAATATTTGCTTCTGTAAAATATTTTCTTTTGTAATTTTGTAGATCTTTGTATTATTCAGTGCTGTTGCCCTGATTTTAAAAATGTCTGCTGGACAAAATTATCATCGCGCTTTATCATCTAATGTAAATATGAACATGCCCGAATTGGTGGTAACAATAGATGGCTGGATCGCCCCCATCATCATGGGTACAGCCTAGGAGTACGCAAGAGAAAGCAACTTTTCACAAGTTATTCATTGACCAGTAAGAGAAATTACTGTTTTTGTTTCTAAGGCAAGACAAGCAAAGTGGACAAGCAAAATGGAGTTTTTTTATTTATAATTCAAGCCAGCATTTGTAACAAGTCAACAACGCAGACCACTACAGGATGCTAGCCTCAGCTTGTTCAAATTCCAAAGTTCACTTTCTGACACCAAGGTGGCGTTGATTTTTATTTGAAGTACAAATTTATATTTGTTTATTCTGTACCACCTTGATGAGACAACCTCCATCATACACTCTCAAACCAAGCACATGTCTTTTGGTTTTTTTCTGTCAATTTAAAAAGAAAACAATATGTGCGTTCGATTAGCTTCCCTGGGTCGACCCCGGTCTGCCCCCGGTATGTTCGAATAGCTTTGACGTCATTTCAGGGGCTCACCCGGGTCAGCCCCAAGTGCCCTGCTTGTGAAGTGGGTCACTTGGGGCTGGCCCGAGGTGCATGACATCACGAGTGTGATCGTCCGATTAGCTCTTGTCAGGGGCTCACTGGAATGAGCACCGCGGGGTGACCTGGGGAAGCTAATCAAACGCACCCAATGAAACAAAACACAAGCCTGAGCTTACTGCTGGCCAAATGCTAAAATTAATGGACTCATTTGTAGTTGAGTGGATATTTCAAGTGCATTTAGACAGTGCCAGTTGACGCAAAATTCATAAAAAAATCGGGCTTGATACTTCACAGAGCCAAGGAAGGCGATTGCCTCCCCTCCATGCCCTTTGGTCATTGCCTTGGTGCCCTTGCTATGCTCCAGCAGAAACTTTCAATTTCCTCATAGGGTGCCCTCTACCAAGGAGAAAATGCCTTGGTGCCCTTGCCTTTTTAAAAACAAATCATACAGGCCTCAAAATCTACTACACATCTTGATCATTTCCTTCCAACGGAAAGAATAGTTTGTCACAGAATGTGCACTTTAATGTTGTGTCTCCTTCACAACCCCTAAAACTGAACCCCTAAAACTAAAACTGAACCCCAAAAACAGAACTGGTTATATACGAAATTTAACAGAATTCAATTTAGATTTTTAAAAGGAATAACCATACTACATTAGCTATTTGAGCACTAAGGGACTAAATTGTTGGTTTTTGTTCTTCTATTACATTGGTGTCTAATAATAATCATAATAATTTATCATTCATTAAGGCCCCCTATATAGCACAATTTTAATATAATTTTGTTCAAATGCGCCAAAAAAAATCAGTTTGCTTTTTACAGAACTGCAAAATGCGAATGCACTGCCCTACCCTTTTTTTTTACAGAAGGCAAACCCAAAATGGTATTGTTAATAACAATGTATGTACAATGTAATAACATTGACCCACACTGAACTTAGGATAGCTCGGAGTGTGACTACAAAACCACAACACAGACACACAATTGCCCACTCGTTTCCACCACACACTTCCAACCACATTATATTCAACCGGACAAGTTTGGACTCACTCAACCAGATTTGTGTATTTAAGGGTTTTGATACCTTTTGTAGATCAAGTGTTTCGCCATGACATGAGTCCCTACTCACTGCGAATGAATAATGTAATTTACCTGTAGAAGTTTCAGTTTCATTAGTTGTCAAGTTTTTAAACAAAAGGTGAAAATCACAGAGAAATTGTTTCATATTTAGTTTGCCTGTGTAATATCCAAATTGCCTAAAGTACATTCAGTATGTCGGTTAACGAGACACTTTTTGCAGTCAAGCCACACATAGTATCTGATATCCAATCAAAGACCCAAGTTTGAGGGTGGCATATTAATGTCAGTTAATCAAATGATCAAATAAACATACATGTACAATGCAAGGCCGAGACCACAGGTCCATGTTGAGCTAAGAGCCCAATTTCACCTGGGATTTCTCCCTTGAAGTTTTGTTTCAAAACTGGGGCAAAATTTGGATCCAAATGTGTGTAATGTATGACCAAAGCATGCTGAATTGAAGCAAGGTTTTAGGAATGTTTCTCCTTCAAGTTTATCTTGGTTTTAAAAGCTCTACTGTTCGATCTGGAGCATCATTGGTTTCTCTTTTGATTTTGATTTTTTTTTTGCTTATCAGCATGTAGACCGGCTTCATGCTAGCTTGGCTTGTACTTGGGGAAAACACTGCCCCCCCCCCCCAAGTTATGACACCCCTAGTGTATTTTCTTAACCCTAACCCTAAGCATGTAAATAATTGATCAGGTGTTTTCGGAACATAGGGTTGTCGGAATGTCTCTAGGTGTCGAAACATTATGGGTGTCGGAACATAGGGATGCCAGGAACATAGGGATGCCAGGAACATAGGGGTGTCGGAACAATAGGGGTGTCGGAACAATAGAGGTGTCGGAATATAGAGCAGTCACCAGCATGGTACATCTAATGTTGACACCTCATCTTAACAGAAATTAAATCAAGCCCAGCATAAACCCAGAAAACACTTTTTCAAAAAGACAATAAAATTGTTTTCTTTGTTGTAACCTAACAATCAGTGGTAGACACAGGGTATCCAGTGTAAAGTATCCACATCAATAGAAAACAATGAAAGGTGTGATTTAATTAATGCATGGAGGTAGACCGACCTCCATGATGAATGGGTCAAGGGTACAGTGCAAATCAGAACATGATCAGATAATGACAGTGTGTCCACTGATTGCTATGTAATGACACAGGTAGTAACTAGGCCCCTCTGTAAACAAAAACATAAATCACGGAAGAGAATTCCTATCACGTCCTGTTTCTTGTCAATGAGTCACATTTGTTGATTGGACACAATTGTCTTGTCATTTAACAAAACAGTTTCAGGTTAAAACTGCCACCTAGTAAGAACAGCTGGAAATGAAAAAGAGTCACTTAGCATTCAACAAGTTTTTTATAATTTGTTCTTTTTCGAAACCGTTTGTCTTACTCGATGAGGTTTAAATGGTCTAGTTTGGTTCAAATAAGTTTGTCCTGTGAGGTCTAGTTTGTGCAATGCAACTTTTATCCGTAAAGTAGATGCGCCAACAACATTATTTTGTGGGCCATAAAATTACATTTCTTTTATACACATTTAAATTTTGATGACACAACCCCCACTTTTCCACGTTTAAAATATCAACATGGTACAAAAAATAGTATCATTTTCACACTGTTTGGTTTTATTTTAAGAATACGATTGATCAACAAAATAGCAAAAGTACCACATTCAATTCATGGTGAAAGGTGGACCCAGAAAACACTGGGGCGCTGTACTCTTTTTAAATTTTATTTCGACACCTGCTGCGATTGCAGAGATGTAAACAAATTATTTTCACAGAGTACAGCGCCCCATGTTTATTTATAAATATTGTGACTGGTCTGCTGGTGAAATAGTTGCTCTTTTTTATACATAACAATCATACACTTTCTACTCTTTCCTGTGGAATGTGGTGAGTGATTAAAAATGTAAGTTACAAAACTGTGAATGTCAACATTCACAGTATGATTCAAATCAAAGAATCATTTAAAAAAACGTCCGCTGAGTGATGAAAGACCACGATCCACTGATGATGGTGCAACGGTTTCCTGTTTTTGAATGGAAAGACTACGCTGCCTACACACTGTGTTGTGTATTATCGTTCATAAATCAGATTCACAGATTTAAAAAATAATGGAAGGCAAACTCACACAACCACACGCGATATGATGTAAGAAACCATGGCTGCCAACACCCTTCGATCTCTCCCCTAGATCGGTGGCAACTAACTCTCTCCCTCGATGATCTAAATCCCGATCAGGAATGCTGGAAGAACGGCAAATGGACGGTGACTTTTTCAAACCCAAACACGTAGTCGACAGACAATCAGCTGTGTTTGGTATGGACGGTTTTGTGTCCAGAGTGTGTATTACTATACTAATAGTATGTGTGAAACCTACGAGAGCAACAACAAATGCATTTCCCATTCATCAGTGCACACGTACACGCACTACCCGACAGCTGCATTGCTACTGTGGTATTTTGTTTTCAATCTGCGGTGTGCTTATACTGCGCCCTCTGTTGACTGATGAGAAAGCGAAACATACTTTTATAACAATCGCAAAATGATTCATGGCCTAATGAGCAGAGTCTTTCTCGAAAGGCTAAAGTAATCATCATCATTATTTTATGCTTCCAATTTCAAATTTCAATTTCAAATTACTTTATTATCCACGATGGGAAATTCATTTCGGCCTTTTATGCAACAAATTTACAAAATTTACTTAAAATTATAATTTACCTTAACACAGACAAAAAAGCACTACAAGCCACAAAGCCTATAAAAATATATATATTACATGAAAAGCAGAAAATTTTAAAAGATTGATTTTACAAAAATATTACAGAAAAACTAACACATAAAAGATGATAACCATCAAGTAATAAACCACCAGGGAAAACTGACTGGGTGTCCAAGGTTCAACGTTCATTTATTACATATGTATTATCAAAAAGCAAAAATAATATTTGTAACAAGGAGTTGATACAAAATGCAAAAAGTTTCACATCACACGGTATGAACAAACTGTTTTGCTGTTCTTTTTGTTATGCTAATTATCCCTGGATTAATTATGCGAAAGTTTCTTTGTGTTTTTGCGCTTTTGATCAATAGAGCATCACAAAAATTTAAATGAAAAAGAAGAAAACAATTGCTAAAACCTCTACTCCCTGTCATTGTTGGTCACGTGCTTTTTGTCCCGTTACAAATATGACAAAATGTTAGAAAGATTCACTCTACTTAAATTTTCCAATCGAAAATTTCATCCAGTTATTTAAAAACTAAAAAATTATACACACAAGAGGGCGCTATATGTTGGTGCCGTAAAATTTTTGACGGGAACGAAATGTGGACTAGCAAAACTTGAGAGGGCGCTATGGCTCAAAGGCCAAAACACCCAAATTATTTATTCACTGTGCCTCCTGTTTTCTTCTCCAGATCCTTCTCAGGATGCCACATTGCCGAGCTTCTCTAAAACTGTGTTTACTTGTTTTCATTCAAAACATCAACACTTTCCATGCAAATCTTTGACCGATCACATCAATATGCACCCCGGTTTAAATAAACACAGTATCCCCTCGCCATGCACCTGATAAGCTTGATTAAGAGCCAGTTGTTTTAGAAGTCCATACACAACATTTTTTCCGAAATACATATTGATATGTCATGTTTGTATTCCAATCCCAGTTAATATCCGGCCACTGAAAAAGTTCTCAACAAACTAACATCATCAATTATTATTATCTCAAATCTGAGTAGCTTCTTCAAACACATTGTATTTCTCGAGAGTCGACAAGATTGAAACAAATTCATAAATAAAAACCCTTCAACGCATTTTCTTGATGATTTTTTTCTTCTTCTTGCAAAGTCAATATGATTGGCCAGTTACAACGATGGCTGCAGTAATTATTTAATGATTCAAGACTCTAAACATTTTTGTTTTTATAGCATGAATATTCCTGGATGTTCGAAGTGCACTGTGTAATTTCTTACTGCATTCGATCTGGGTGCATTCCAAATAATTATTCGGGACCATTCTTGTTGATGGCCAGAATGATTTGCTCATGCTCAAAACTTTTGTGCTGCATTCGAATTGGAGAAAATTATATCGAACAGCATCCTAAAGTGTATTCTAACTGCACTCTAACTGCATTCTAAATATTCTTGTGACATTCCAACAGCATTTGAAACATTCCAAACACAATCCAAAAGCAAACCACTTCAAGTCCTGCCAGAATGTCCCGAACGCACCTTTAATGCATCTTGATTGCTGCCGGCGGAGTCTATTTCGACATTATCATAATTCAGCTGGAAGGCACTATGGGTGCCGTCATAATTTTTCGATCGCCAAAACGCACTTTAAAAAACGTGAGCAGCTGCCGCTGATGGAACTTACTAGTAGTCTGCATTGAGAAGTCGCCTGCGTCAACATTACCTCATGCCAACACTGAAGAAGAGAGCCAAGGACGAGATCTACACCACTGGCCGCGGCCATGGACGGGGCCAGTGGTGTACCTGCCCTATAGCTGCCCTATAGCTGCTTCCCAGATGGTCGTGGCCGAGGTCCATCAGCCAGCAGCACAGTCCTCCTCTGATAGTGATGAGTTGCCTCCAATGGAGCTGCCGAGTCCAAGAAGAAGCGCACGAGGGAGCTGGTGATGGCTGACTTCACTGAGGAGCAGGAGCAGGAGATGGTTGACTGGCTCCAGGCCCCGAGCACTATTGCCTCATCAACAAGAAGCACCACAACTAGATAAAGAAGGGCCTGAAGGACGCACTGTTGGAGCAGAAGGCCAGGGAGATGGACAAGACCAGTGGTCAGCTGAAGAAATAGTACGCAAACATGAGGTCAAGGTTTGGCAAGCTGAAGCAGCAGACCTCCTCAGGTTCTGGCAACAATACTGAACTGACTGCAAGGGACCGGTGGACCCTGCGCCACTTTGATTTTCTCAGGCCCCACCTCATCGTCCAGGGCAAAAAGAGGGTCACTGCCAGTGTAAGTATATTATTTGTTTTCTCTCTTTTATTTCTTCATTTTGATGCTCCTGATGAAATTGCAACCGTTGTCTAAATCTGTTCACATTAAACGATACTGTTTCTTATCCAGATGAAGGCCAGGCACCAAGTCAGGGCAGCTCTGTCTGCAGCGGCAGGGGTTCCCTTGTACGAGTCTGAGTCTGATGTCGCTGATAATAAGCACATTGAAGACACTTCCTTGAGGTTCCAGGTTCAGGGCTACTAATGATGACACTGAGTTTACCATGAGCAACTTTGCCGAACTGCAAAGACAGCTGCCGAACAAATTCTCTAAGGCTGAGAAGTCACCCCTGCAACGCCAGTAAGGACGCCTTTGCCGACTTCATGAAGGAGGTGACCTACCCATTTCCTCCCCGAATGTGGCTGAGGTTCCAGAGTGAAGTCAACAGCTTGATGCAGGTGTACCAGATTGAGCTTGACCAGCTGCAGCCTTCCGGATTGAGTCGTCCGTCGTGAATCCTAATGCTGATTCCGAACAAGTTGTGGCGTGTCATGGCCACGCGGTTCAGAACACCGGACTCAAGCTCTGGTGTTTGATCAGCAGAGTGTGGGTTCGAATCCCGGTCGTGACACTTGCTACGTAAACTTGGGGAGGTATAGTGCTTTCTGCTCTACCGGCCAGGCTTCGGACGGATGATACCCAAGCCTACATCCTTATGGACTGTAAAGGGGGGTAACCCTGTTCAGCCCTAGGAGTAGGGGGCAATGGCCTCTGGGAAATGTAGCCCACACCTTGAAGTGGCCTTCAGGCTAGACTTGACTCAAGTCCCAATCCCGTGCCATCCTCAGGAAACTACTGTTTTGTGATGCTCTGCATTCCAAAACCTGTTCCACATTGACGGCGAGCGCGCACTGTACTGTATGCTACGGGTTGTTTCATAGTAAGTTGAGGGAATAGCTTAGGGACCTCTCACACGAGAATTGGACTTGAATCAAGTCTACCTTCAGGCCGCATGCCTGACGACTTGCGTAAAAAAAGTGCGAGGCAGGGGGGTGGTAGTTTATGGACAGTATAAACATTGTTATCCTTTCACATTGTTGTCATTTTCAAAACCATGCTAAAGGTAAGCAAGTGACCCTCGCTAAATTACTTTTGAAAGAAAAAGTGATATCGATGCCACTTTGTAGCCCAATTTGCCGCATCGAATTGTTACAAATATACTTTGTCCCACTTTGGGCTCAATTGAAAACAAAGCCGATGTATGCGCAAGTGCGTACTGCTCTAATGGAGTAATGGAATACTTTGGAACGCTAGGTGGCAGCAGACTTACCAGGTAATACGTAGTTCTGAGCTTGCGCACATAACTGAGAACAACGTCGTTACCTGGTCTGCTGCCACCTTACGTCGGCGCTCGTAGCCGGTCTGCTGCAATAATTATATAAGTTCAACATTACTCTTTGAAACGCCTACAGAGAGTATCTTTAATGCAGGTAGTTGACTAATTAATGTAAACAAGTAATCGTCACTGATCGACAGAGATTGACAGAGATATCCAATACAACAACTAAACTATTTAGCAGTCAGAGCACACTGATCGAAACGGTTGAAACCAACGGTTCTTTTCAGAACAACCCCAACTCATTTAGAGATAGTCATTACGTGACCGCAAACCTTTCAATATCGTATTTCCACCATGCAAAGTTTCAAAATCTTACTTATTGCTAGTAATTTGCTAGTAATTGTGTTCAAATCAATTGTTCAATAATTATAAGGGCCTTGGAAACGTAGTGTTACCGTCAACAAGTCTTTTGAGGCAAACACACATGTGGTGAGTGCAACAGGGAAAATCCCGGGCAGCAAAATATACTTGTTTTCGACAGTATAAGTTCACAATAATTTTACTAAAATAAGACCCGAAAAAGTTCTTGGTTTTGAACTTTAAGAGCAATCGTCATGATTGTGAAGTGAATAGCTTGAATTAAAGTCAAAATTTTGTGTAAAGTACTTTTTGTTTGGCTGTTAGAACACAAACGCCTTTGTCTTCAAGTGTTTTATAAACCCACCATCCCGGTGCCAATTATGTTTGTTTTGTTGTCTATGTTTTCTTAGACGGCGTTATTTGTTTGTAAACGTTCAGTGGAATTGTTTTTTTATTTCTGCAGAACAGAGGATATTTGGCCTTTTTTATAGACTGTTGCGCCGAAAAAACACTTGTCAAAATGTTTTGCTAAGCAAAGAATGTGTTGGGCCTCGGTCAAAACGACGAAACTTAATGTAACTTTGACTGGTGGTAACCTGTTTCTAATTTCCTGTGCTTAGCGAGTTTCTGTGCTTACAGACTTTATGAACTTGGTGGGCCCACGACAATAATGGGCTTTTCCATCCGCGCTTTAGGTGACGGCTCTGTCGAGTCCATTACCACAAAAGAGGATTTAATAGATGTTAAAATGCACGAGGGATAATCCATATACACCGAACACGTGTGTTACACTGTATACTCGGGGCTTTCCCAAGTTCTGTGAAACACAAATCACAGGCATGTTGCTCGGGTTGGATTGGAACCCACAGCCTTTGCATAGGGCAGGTGTCATACCAACTGAAAAGCGCATAGTTCGACAAAACAAAAACCCATCACAAAAACAAGAATAGGCCTACGAGTTCAAGTCGCATGCCACACCCTGCAGTCTCTGTGCTCGGCAAGCACAACGATGTACAATTATTTTTGTTTATACGGCCCTTCTGAGCCTCCGTACTTTCATCAAAAAGTGGAAGGGTGATGATGCGTAAGGGATCTTCTTATACAGTTCACTTCGCAGATCTCTATATTGATTATGCCTGGAGGGTTCGCCTTTCAAATAAATAGTTCGTGACCATAAGTGTTTTTGACCGATTTTCAAAAATAGGTTAATATTGCCTGCTGTCAGCCCTTGATGTGTGAAGACGGCACTTGAAGAAGGTGATTCTAAGACTACAGGTTTTTTTTTAAGGCCTCAAAATCGGAACAAATTTAAAATTAATATATATCATATATTAAATAAATACTGTTTGTTTCGCAATGCATTTATTATGCGTATATGCTTGTTGAAATAGTTAAAGAAGTTGCCAAAGACAGGAAATAAATTGTGGGGTTATCAATTTAAAGGCCGTGGACACTATTGGTAATTGTCAAAGACTATAGCCTTCACAGTTGGTGTATCTCAACATATGCATAAAATAGCAAACCTGTGTGCAAATTTTAGCTCAACAATCGGTCATCGAACTTGCGAGATAATAATGAAAAAAAAAACTTGTTCACACGAAGTTGTGTGCGTTTAGTAGGTTGATGAGACCTCAAGTTCTAAATCTGAGGTCTCGAAAAATCAAATTCACGGAAAATTACTTCTTTCTCGAAAACTATGGCATTCCAGAGGGAGCTGTTTCTTACAATGTTTTATACCATCAACCTCTCCCCATTACCCGTCACCGAGAAAGGTTTTATACTAATAATTACTTTGAGTAATTACCAATATTGTCCACTGCCTTTAAAGAATATTTCATTTGATAATGTGAAGTTGGACCTGACGCCGATTGTCCTAAAAAAAATTGTCTGAACATGGGGCAATAAACTAGATGCTCCATGGTCTAAAGGTACTTTTTAGTTCAAGAAAAAAAAATGTATTGTTCGGCGAAATAATGATAGGAGCCCACTCCATCAAGTTTTCATAATAACTAAAATCTATAACGAAGGTGCTGGTGAGTAAGGGATGAAATTGATATGTGATTAATTAGTCCCGCGAAACAAATGAAACAAAAGAGTACCTTTTAAAATGTAGTTTAGTAAACTTAATCCAAAAATTTATTTTATTTATTTTATTTATTTTAAATTCTTCGGACAAAAAAAAAAGCAAAACAACAAAACAAGCACAGGCCGTCCAGGGAAGGGCAAAAGTCCAAAAATTGTCATCAAAAAAGATGTGCTCTCCCAGACCTAGCTCATTGTTAATTAACTAACTCATAAATACCAACAGGTAACCTTGATAATTTAAAATTTCTAATCAATAAAAATGCTATTCGATTTGACAAATAACAATGTCTTGTAAAACAATAAAATAAGGAAATGCGCCAAAAACCACCCCAAGGGAAAAAAACAAAAACCCATAGCATTAGCAGCAACAGCAGCAGCAACAACAACATCAACAACAACAATAACAACAACATTCAAACCAACAACAAAATTAACATCAACAATAAAAAAACAAACACGTTAAAACCAACACCAACATTAAAATCAACAACCGGCAGCATACAAACATTAAAGGCAGTGGACACTATTGGTAATTACTCAAAATAACTGTTAGCATAAAAACTTACTTGGTAACAAGTAATGGAGCCATGTGGATAGTATAAAACATGGCGAGAAACGGCTGCCTCTGAAGTGATGTAATTTTCGAGAAAGAAGTAATTTTCCTCAAATTTGATTTCGAGACCTCAGATTTAGATTATTAAGTCTCGAAATCAAGCATCTGAAAGCACACAACTTCGTGTGACAGGGCTTTTTTCTTTCATTATTATCTCGCAACTTCGACGACCATTGAGCTCAAATTTACACAGGTTTGTTATTTTATGCATAAAATGTTGAGATACATCAAGGCCCAATTTCATAGAGCTGCTTAAGCAAAAAACTCATTGCTTAGTAAAATCAGATTACCGGCCATGACTCCACTCAATTGTAATGCTATTAGTAAACAGTCATAAGCAATGTATATGGCCGGAAATTTTGGCCAGTAACATGTGTAAAATAAGCGAACTATTTTCGTGCAATTGTTTTGCTTAAGCAGCTCTATGAAATTGGCCCATGAATTACCAATAGTGTCCACTGCCATAATAACAAACAACAACAACTAAACATCACCTCTCTATAACCCCCTATTCAGATTACAGACAAACACACGACAGGTTCTTGTCGAGCCCACCCCCCCCCCCCCCCCCGCCCTCGCTGCACCAGTCGCTCGATAACGTAATTACAATTATAAAAAGATTGGTAATATGCACGTCTTCATTTTAATTAGCTAGCATAAATAGCCTGCGTGTTAATAAAGAGAGGTTATTGGTTTTGGGATTCAAACTAAAATAATAATATTTTATCAACTCCGTATATTCATTTTCAGAAAAAGTCAACGTTGGAACACTTCTTGAGTTTTTCATTTACAGAAATCTGACTTCATTATATACAAGTGGGCGTGGCTAAATGCTCTTACTAGAGTACATAGTGGTGCAGTCCGCCTCCCTCTGGGCTAACCTTAACAAATCATGTGAGCACAAAAGCTTGCTAAGCATATATGTAAATAATTGCTTGTAGCAGAAATTGGTTACCAGGCAAATAATTTGTACAGTATAATACGAAAGTGTAAGGCCGTCAGAGCTAGCCTTGCATCTGTGATGTCCAAAGTTCATAATTTATCGACTGTGCACATGCCCGTGCATCGATATTTTAACAATTTTTTAAACCAAGGAGTTTCTAATTTCAATTCATCCTTGAATTTTGTTGAGTATAAATTTTAGAGATGAGTTATAACAAAACAGAGGCTTACTCTACAATCTAAATTGAAAGTTATGCGACACGTTTTAGGCCTACCCCCTTTTTCAAGATATTGGTTTGCTCCGTAATCAATTACATAATACTACTAGTTAATGTTCATTCACTATTTTCTTGATCCGTTCTTGCCTGTCTTTGACTTAACTAAGTGTCCTTTACTTTTTGATTATTCTCCTTGTTCCCAATGGAAATGAATGTTGATTGAATTGGACCGAATAAGACGATTATTATAACCTTCGTCAAGCATAAAGCCCGGACTCATGATTTTTGCTTCTTGTACCTATCCGTGTAAACAAAAACTGTGCCCGTGTTTCTCTCATGGTCTATTTTGCTGTATATTTTGTGTACAAAACAACACACATGCAAGCACTCGTCCAATCTACCTGAGGTCAAATGAACAAAATGTTAATTATGCCACGATGACATCAGCGAGCGGGCGAATTGAATTTACAATGTACTACTTTTCTGTAAAGGAAAAACCACGAAAGCATTTTCAAAACAGAAGTTGGTGCACCTTCACCTTTTGACCTCGTAAGGGCCAAATCTCATTGAGTTAATATTCATGCGCACTACTACACAACACACACGACACATGAATTGAATGGACCTGCAGGCAACCTAGTTCGTGTCAGGATCGTCTGTACAAAATTGTATACATTTTTTCGCCATTTTGGACAGAAATGTGAGGTGACCAGTACATTATGGGAATAGAATATCGCGAGGAACTTGTTGGCAAGCGATTCCTCTGCGTCAACGTTTCAGGGAAGCTGAAAATTGGCAAAATCGCCGAGTGGGGTTGGCGGTCCGGTGTGATACGAGCCGTTTTGGATAATGGTGGTAACAAGGATGTGACTAATGAAGAATGCACGGTAAGTCTGAAAACACTGCGATCTACATTTTCACCCCGTAGATTTCCTTCATGAAATCAGTCTTTGTTCCGACCGGGACATGATGACAACTGTGTACGGAGAGTCCCCATACTATATGTGTCCATTGGGTTGTAGAATTAAAGTGTTTTTCTGAGATGTCCATGTTTTTTCTAACGGACGAAAACACCGAACATGCCGGCTTATTCCGCGCACATTTTTGCGGTCGGTTCACTTGCGTGCGCCCGCTCGGCGTGTGGTCGAAAATTAATGCTTGATCAATATAATCAGTTGGTTGAAGCCACATATTCACGTGACAGACAAGTATGTGGGACAAATATTAGGCCTATGTCATAACAAAATCCCAAGTATGTATTTGAGTCCATACAAAATAATATTATTGAATATTCCATGGCTGAATTCTAATTTTGCAGGAGACAAGAAAAGGAAAACAAGATATGAATGTACACATGCACATGTATTGTACAGTTTACAGAATCCGAATGCTGAAATTAAGATTTAGTTGGTTTATAAATTTGTACACAGTATAGGAAGCTCGTTTAAATTATCTTTTCCTAATAAATACCGCAGTTGAAGAGACTTAAATCTACATTCTCTGAAGGTGCAAGCTCTTAAAAATTAATTATTGTTTATTGTTTTAAAATAAATCAAAGCGCATGTTTACTGGCTGTTAATTCCTTGCAATGTAACTGTCTTGAAACTATAGGGCCTACATGAAACCACAGTGTGAAAGTCTTTGAATTTGTTCAGAAATATAATTAACCATCAAAGAGGTGCCAGTGTAAATACAAGGACCAGAATCAAATTGAGTAAAAAAAAAAACGCCCTGATGCGGCTTTGCATAAATTTAACTATTCATTATTTGAACATGTACTACCACATGTAAGAGAACAATTTATCCTGTTTGTTTTTATAGTAATGTATATAATTCAGAATTGACTATAGAGTTGAAAGGTTGTTTATCACATTCAAAGTCGGCATTTGAACATAATTGTACATAGAGTGAGGGATTATCTTTCAATTGAAAAACACAAGACCCCGGACTTGTCCAGTCATGAATTTACTGGCCCGACACTAAAACAACTGGCCTAGGGCCTGTGGTCCAGTGTAAACAAAAAATGAGCCCTGGTGTGTATGATGTACATTTTAAGACACTGGACACTTTATTGGTAATTGTCAAAGACCAGTCTTCTCACTTGCTCAGCTGTATCTCAATTCTCAACATATGCATAAAATAACAAACCTGAGAAAATTTGAGCTCACTTGGTCATCGAAATTGGGAGAATAATAATGGAAGGGAAAATACCCTTGTCACCCGGAGTTGTCTACAACTGTCTTTACCACTGTGTTAAATACTTATTAGTATGGAGAAAATGTTTCTGTCTCAGTACAGTGTAGTAAGTAGGAATTACTACGAACATGTGCTTAAAACACAATGTACATGTAGGATTAACAGCCACACTGTCATATATAGAAGAACTATACCTCCCTTCTGATATTTATTGTTCATAAAAACACTGTTCTTTTTATGGAAAGACAGCATTTTGGAAGCAGGAGTCCACTAGTCTGATGGCCCTGAAAGTAAATTACAAGCTGTTATTGCAGGGTCAGATATCGGGACCTTAACTGTAATAAGATTTGCCAAAAATGCAAGCTTGGATTTGAGAAGTATGTAAGATTTATTTCTAGGGCATGTGTTAGGCATGTGTGGTAGAGTGTTTCAAGGGTGTACATTGACCACTAGTTGGGGACTAAGTGCCAAAGTACATGAGTAAAATTTTGACAGTTTGGGGAAGGGACAGATTAAGCGCCTTCATTGATACTATGTTAGAAAAGTGCTTTAAAGTTATTATTATTTTGTGTGGAACATAGTAACATGTAAAAATGCATCGTAATTTATGAGTCTGCCAGCATGTTATGGCCTTGTCATTCTCAATTTACGTTTCTTGAAACTAGTCCTCTCCCTACCAAGATTATAATAATAAATAATACTTGACTAAATTATAATATGTTGAACGAGGGTTATTGGCCTTTGAGCAACCATTATCGGACAGTTGGCTGTGAATTTTTTGGTTGCCCAAAGCAACGCCCTAAGCTGTTTTTCACACCGGAAGCTTCCCATAAAAACTGGAATAAACCATTGTGAACCATCGTGAGTTGGTTGTGTTACTGCTCCACATAATGGTATTTGGCACACATTTAATATGAATAGGTCAACCAGTGATTTTCATGCGTTTTTTTCCAGTTAGTTACTGCTTAATCTCCAATATAGTTTAAAAAGGAAACAAAACAAAATAAAAAACTCATTATGAAACCGCGACCTACTGAGGGTTCATGTTAGAACTGACAGTCCTTTTTTTCTGAATGATACCACAAATTTCTGAATAGGACATGTTGGCCAACATGATGAAAATCAAGGAATATTATCATTGTGGTTTATGGAAACAGCTGTCCTCACCTTGTTATGTTAATATTTACTTAAGGACACCAGGTGTACAAAAAAGTAGTTGTCTGTGATATTTTTTATTGTACTAAAATCAACCCTGTCCGTTGAAAACATTGTGTAACTAAGGGCAAGGGGACTGTCCGTTTTCCTTTTTGAAGTATTTTATGAAATTTTGAGGATATGATTTTGATTTACACGCGTGTTTCCATTTTGTTTGTTAACTTAAATTTGATATAGTGTACGGAGATTGCAGTGATTATATTTTACTTTTTTTGTAGTTTGAAGCATTGTACAGTACATAACATGTAACAGTGCAAACGTCATTGTTGAGTTTGCCCTACAAATGGGATTTGTCATCCATTCTCTCATGTCTGTTTACTTGGTGCTCTCTGAAAATCTTTACATATTGCAAAACCTGCTAGGCACAAGCTTTCCATGGTACAGCCCGAGCAAGGCTAATTTCCAGTCCTTGGCCAGTCATGAAAGGACATGGAGATTAAAAATCCTATACACACAAACTTGCAGATAACAAACAGAAGAATTACTAGCAGTGCTAATGCAAGCTTAGGGAATTGCCTGTCCATTGTCCGCATTTACTACTAAAACCTTTCCAGCATTCAGGTGTGTAATGCCATGATAATAGAAGTGGCTTCGGCTTGGGTTTTGCCTTGTGTGGTAGAAAAATAAATTATCAGCAGACAAAATGGCGGCTTTTCATTAATCACCCATGTAGCCAATGCAAAGGCAAAAGGGAGAGGCCAGCAGACCAGCTAGTGTTTACCAATGCATTGGGCAAGGCCCTTCATTACTACAGCTTTATTGATCAAGCATCAATTGGTTGCAGGCACCCCAACAGCGCATTCATGCCAGGCATACTTCAGCTTCGGTTTCCCAGTACAGAAGGTCACAGACAAAAATGGAGACTGCGCTCCAATTACAGTCTATCGCAGCGGGGTTGACCATCCTGGGTTTTTAGTAGTGTGTATGTCTTTTTTGTATTTCTGGTTCATCTTCCTGAACAATGCGGTAATTAATCTGTGTGTTACAAACAACTGTTTCATAAAATTAATTAAAAAAATCTAGGCCTGAATCATTAAATAATTTTTCACATAAATCAATTGTGATATTATTATTTATTTTGTTTTAAAATATCCTAAACTTTTATGAAGCCAATTTTTTCACTTTAAAACTTTATACATCTAATGTAATTTTATTGTTTCGAAAAAATCTCAGTTTTGTCGGAGGGACTCTTTATTTTAGGCTTCATGTGCCACCAAAGTTGTCATCAGGAACGGTTGTCCTTTGTTAAGTTTAGTTTTCCCTATTCTGGGTACGTAAAATGTAGAGGTCATATGATGTCATCTGATGTCATTGATTGGTTTAAGAGATTTTTTTTTAAATGTTTTTTTTTTCTTGGAAGATTTCGCTGGTTTCAGTCTTGTCTAATTTGGAAGAGACTAAGCTAATGCTGTTTTAAAAAAACACACACAAAAACCCCAAAACATTCGTATTGTTTTTAAGAGCGTACACATGTAAAAATGTTTGTTTCACCATGTTTTTGATAACCAATTGTGCAATGCAAGTTCTTCATTTTTCACTGTAAAGGTTATTTGCAAAATAGTCATTATGTTTGGCAGTTTGATAGAATAGAAATACACTGTAAATGTAAAATGTAGGTAGGACTGACAGAAATGGGATTTTTTAATTTGTGCAATTATTGAGGACAACTGGTGAGAAGAATTTGACTTAAATGCTGACATGATGTTTTTTCCCATGTTTTGAATCTCAGTACCTTCTTTTTGCTGACCGTACATAGTGCACTTTCAAGTAACATGTTATTTTGAAGCATCTTCTGTAACTGTAATTAGGCCTATAAAATGAACATGTGCACTTGTTAGATAAAAATCATGCCATATCATTCATAACATCCATATTAGGCAAGTCAGTGTACTTTTTATTTCAACAACCCTTAGGCAGAGATGGGTTAGGCTAAAAGTACTTCTATAGAATCCTTTGATCCACGCACAAATGACATTCTGAAATGTTATGCTGTCATAAAATGCTTAATGAAACTCACCTATTAATCTTCATACTAGTCTACATGTTGACGGTAAACAAATAAACCAGTGGTAGGTTTTTTGGCAAGGAAAAAAGTACAGCAAGTTCTAGTGAATGGATAATAGGAGACTTTCCAACGCTAGGCGGCAGCAGACATACCGGGTAAATTTCCATTGTTTACGTAGTTCTGAACATGCGCATAATTCTGAGAACAATGGATTTACCCGGTAAGTCTGCTGCCCTCTATCGTCCCAGAAAGTCTCCCATCGCTGATGATGAAGAAAAATGATTCGTTCATATAAAGTGCAGTCATTCATGTCGTGGAAGTCTATGGGACACAGGAATTATTATGTAGAAAATGGTTCAACATAAAAATATCACAATACATTTCTGTTAAAAACATTGTCACACTAAGCAGTTTTTGTAGGCAAGTTGGAGACAACCAAATGCAGTTTGTATATAATAAACTGCACACTTCGGTATCACTCGAGTATTTATTTTTAACAGTGTCGTGCTGCCAATTAGACAATTTGAATACCCTTTGTTCTTGGAGATTGCCTGGGAACCAGTTGACCCCTTATCTCAAATGTTCTAATCTAAAAGAGAACAGACAAAAATGAATGCTTCAAAAAAGTAGAAAGAAAGCATGAAGGTGATAACAAGTCTGAACTTGTTATTGTCAAACCCACTGTCGCATAATATCTACACAGTATTGTTTTGAGAAAATGGAGACATTCAATCAATCAAATTTAATTTTAGAGACAGGAAAAACTCTACAAGTAAAATATTATCTCACAAAATAGCGTTTGAATTATTGAAGCTTAAAATACACTGTTGCAGATGTTCAACATCAATGATGGATTGAAACGGAGTGACCTTGGATGGAGTCCCATTTGGGGAAAAAATGAATTTATCTGAAGGCTTATTATTCAGTAATTCTTAGGAGTGGCTTTAACTTACAATTTATTTTTTACAGTTGTCAGTTTTGCCATGAAACTTGATTGATGGGAGGAGGACTAAACCCAGACAAAGAACAGAAATCCTTAAAATTTGCAATTTATTTTGTGTAAATGTACATTGAATAAATTGCCATAGGTATTTATAGCTTATCAGTTGTATTTAATTTCAAACGTTCGGCTGTTCAAGTTGTTGAAGTTTCAGATTGAAAACGTTAAATTTTAACTTCAGAGGTGAAGTCCTTGAATTAGTCTCTAAGGTCAAAGCTTCAGCGACTGTGATGTTGTTACCCTTTGCCATAGTAACCTCCACACAACATGTATACTTAACTGAACCAGCAACTGATTGGACCTTTACACCACCAGATTACGTGGATTAAGAACAAGGACAAGTTTAAGTCTAGTGTATTACGAATGCAGCGGTTGTATGGTGGAGAGACAATAGTTTTATTAGCAATGTTCGGACCTGTTTCAAAGGATGGAAAAACAATGTAGTTCCAATATTGGCAACTCATGCTACATTTTTCAACCCATAAGTCTTCTAATAGAAAACAATGTAACATAACAACTGACCACCTAATATAGCCATTGATTTTAATGCAAAACATGTTTATGCTGATCGCCAAATGGTGATGCACTAAGTAGTTTGAGCGCAATGCGGTTTGTTATTCAGTGCGTTCTTGTGGACAACAACATAACCTGCCTTGCCACACTGCCTGTATAGGCCTAATGCTTAACGATTGCCCAAATGGCCGCGCATGTGAATAGCATTACATCATGTGCACCTGGATGCATGTATGCTGACAATGCAATATTGATTGGCCGGCAAGTATTGCAGCTTTTAATTATTGATGGTACCTAAACAACGCCTGGAAGTCATCACTTATTTCTGCTTAAACACAAGCTGTGGGTTTGTGATGAATCACTGTGTTGCGAGGTGCTATGGAAGTATTGTTTTTCCAAAATATTTTGCGGAGTTGTGAATTTGTTGCACTGGAGTCGTATTTAAAGTTATTTCCTGTGAGCCATGCTTTTTCCTGTGTGAGAGGGAAACTCATGTAATAGTATTTTGTGTTACTGAAGTGTGGCATCAGGAGAAAGTGTGATGGTACCCTCTAAGGAGGATTTCTATCATTATGATGTAATTTACTTGCAGTCAAGGTCACGTCGGATCTGTAATAGTTTCCCCTTACAAAAGCTTCGACCCGTACAATCCGCTAATTTTGTTTTCTCTGAAGGAATGCAAATGCTTAAATTCCATTCCCCCATTCATTACACTTGTGATAGTACATTGAAAGTTCATGCATTGGAAAGTCTAAAAAGGACATTAAGTATTTAGTATTTAGTAAGTGTAGTATTACCGTTACAGATGGTAGGATATTTGGTATTGAAACTCATCTGCTGACCCCTCGGTTACCGGCGTTAATCTGAGCCATATTGCTTTGTATAAATTTTCCTTTGATGAGACCTTCGTTGTTGTAATTGGCCGGTCCCATCATTGTTATAATTGGCCCATTACTGGGCATACATAAACTCAAGTCTCAATATCACAAAAAACCTTATGTAATACGTCTTGTAAATTCTACTTGTAACATCAGAAACGTACTAAATAAACCATTTTAGCATTATTATTAACATGACAAAGGATTCAGTACAATGCATGACGTAAGCTTGAGCGATATCACGATATTATCGAATATTGCGATATTAATTTGGAAACGATTTCGATATCGGATGGATTTGGTTTTAATCGAAATATCGATATATCGCGATATATCGCGATATATCGCGATTAATCGTGATAATCGCGATATATCGCAATATTGATTAAATATTGCGATGTATTTGCTAGCTGAGACATCTTGCACCCCATAGGTTTGGAGTAAAACCAGAAGAATAGGTCATTAGAACACATCTCTTAAGCTATGACTGTCTCTTCTACAACTTTCACTTGGAGTTTGAAGACTGATGATGTCAAATTTCATTAATCGCGATTATATCGAATATCTCGATATATTGTCGGCTATATATAGTGAATAAAATAAATCGATATCGCCCAAGCTTACATGTACGGTGAACATACTAGTTTGGTTCCAGGAATGTATTTGTTTTTAGAAGCTAAATTTGTCATTGTCTGCACTACAATGTGCCTCAGGTGAGGGCTGTGCATCATACGATGTGCATTTCAAACAGCGAGACCATTTGGTGCATGGACACCATACATGTAGTTTAATAACACAACACATACATGAATATTGCCCAGTGGCCTAAATTTGTTATTGATTGACTGTAACATGATTTTCAAAATGGCTGATAGTGTGGTAATTTTACACGCGCTCCAGGCATGCAAACATTGGAAAACAATGACTATAGTTTTTAATGATGGCCAAAAGCTACACACACTTAGAATTCCATAACAATTACATGCATTGTGCATGAAAATTCCTCTTTCGTATCCCAGGCCTGGGATTTCATATTTGAGAGGGCAGGCCATTTTCATTTAGCAGAAGAAAATCTTCAAGTTTCTTCTGTATAATTCCACACTTGGTGTCCAACCACATATATTTTTAGGAGGCTCAACAACACCAACCAAATTTGGTTTTTGCTTTTGAAATATAATATTGAGTTTGAAAGAAATGCTTTTTTTGAACAGTTTACACAAGTTCACATATTTGATAGAATGAATCCACGTTGGCAATACTTAATTTTTTTATATTTTTTTCTTGCCCTGGATCTTGGGGTGAAAAAATGTTGAGAGTTCTCAATAACAACAAGGAGATTTTTGTTGAGTGCAGGAAGGCCAAGATTCTTAAAATAGCCCATGGGAAGAAAAATGCCTGGCATGCCATGTCACTTTAATCTAGTCTAGACCTAACAACAAAAAGTTTGTGTCAACACTGATAAATGTGGGCCCATGTGGAGATTTTTTGGTTTGAATGTGAAATTTGATTTATATTTTAGTTTTACGTAAGTGGGGGGGGGGGTTGTTTTGATAATTTACATATTATACAAGGAATATGATAGATTGTTTTTTGTTATGGGAAGGTATTTATCTGCAGGCCCTTGAAGCTTGTTATGACCCAGAAGTCATTGTTCAGTATATTTTGTCGTTGTGTATCGCCTACTGTGTTTGATAATACATGCAGCATGCAGGCAGGCAAGGCAAGGCAAGGCAAGGCGAAGGGTCGAAACATATCGAGCAGGTAGTGTGAGTAGCTTGTCCCGTGCGTGAACTCTGTGGCTTGGCTTACCAGGATGATGCATTTTCCTGTGTCCTTGTATGTTTTAATCATGCCAGGCTGGCAGAGATGAACGACTGTGCATTTTAATATGTGTGATGCTCCCGAACAATATATCGGGCAGATTCCAAACACATGCAGCGGCAGGAAAATGGTTACAGTCTGTTTTGTTTGTGTTCTTCTTTTTTCCTCGCTGTATGAATTATGATGATACTGGGGTGCATCAGACAGCAGTATGTGGAGGATTGGAGTCTGAATAATTTGTTGTGTTGACCGTGGTAGAAATAAATCAGAGTGGAAGAATGTGATTCATTGTTTAACTATAATTCAACAATTTTATTGTTTACCATGGGTAAGTCAAGTCGTCAATTATTTCTGGAAGTATAGCTAACAAAGTGACATTCGGTGAATAAATGAAATAAATAACCCTGACTAAATTAACTCCTGAAAAATGTGAGCGGAGTAACCTAATACAATTAACATTGAAATATCTTGATAGTTGTAGAAATCATTCATCCGCACTGATCTCATGAAATTTCCTTCCTTCCTTAAAAATTCTAGAGAGGAAAACAATTTTGAACCCCTGCTGGTTTGTCCTCATTGAAACCATTGCTTTATTGGATAGGCAGATTTAATTTGAATATTTTTTAACATGCACCCTCTCAGTGACCAAACCACACAATGTACCATTCAATACCACAAGGCCTTATGTTGTAGCCGTTATTGATTTTCATTCTGGTTGTATTTTGTCTGAGGCAATCAACTGGGGATTGGGGGAGAAGGGAATACGTGTACATTTGCTGAATAGAGTCATAGCTGCAGGTATGAATGGGGGCATGTTGCAAGGGAATCGGCACCCATCTATTTTCTGATATTTGCACGGATGAACTAATGACCATTGACCTGTTCCATTTTCCTTGATGTTTGCTGTCAATTTAATTTAAAACCAACCAGCAACATTATAACAATTTTATTTTAATTTGAAGGATACAAACCAAGCAGTCCAATGCTCGCAGTTTTAGTTAAATTCTGTTTCTTTCATCTTGTGTTTCTTTTTTGAAAAATTGTCAATTTTGTCTCATGGCGACCAGAATTTAGAATGTTCTGATCAAGAATATGTTTTCACTTATTTGACATTGCAATGAGGCAATTGCTTTTGCAGAACTTTAATTTTATGATTTATTTGATACATGTCAATTGAGACAGTAACAAAATATTCAAAATGTCAAGCGGTTCAACTGAAGCTTGTCATTTTCACCCAAGATGTCAGCAAAGTGCCTTGTGCAGGTTTTGTGGATGGTTTACCGCAACTTTTGGAAAGAAATTTAAACTCATGACTCAGAGCAACGTGAAGAAATCACACATGTTCTTAATGTTCAGGCTGCATGGCTGGCTGACATTGAAAGGGAATTGGCTCTAAATGTTTTAATCTACAGACATGTGCCTGTAAGCCTGCCACTCTGTGGTGACCTATTTCAGACCTTGAATTTCAGCAATTTTCATATGGTTATGGACACTTCTATGAAGATAATTCAAATTTGTATTGGAACCTTGCAAAGGGCATCACAGCAATTGCTGTGGTTGTTGTGGGTTGTGTCGAGGCCTGCTGTGTTGAATCATTGAGATAGGCTCTATGGTTGAATGTGAGTCTTAATATTAACTGTTAATAATACCAATGCAAAGGAGTTGGGAAGATTTTAGTTGTTGTTGAGGCCATCCCCTTAGACTTTAGAGCAGTACGGTGGAGGGGGCATATAAGGGGCCCAGGGGAGGACATGGCATGACTGGCTGAGCTGATTGGGATTGGGAGGTCGGGCTCCTTGATGACTCATTTCCATGTGTTAAAGGTCGTCTAGATGGGAGTTAAGAGATTGGGGGTCAGGGGACTGTACAGGCCTTCAAGTGCATGCCCTGCTAGCTGTACTGCCAGCTGCAACCCTTTGGATCATGGCTTGTTTTTAATGCACAACATCATGCTGTTTTTGACATACTGGTATGGAATTGGGGTTACCCATGTCATTGTTGATACATCCCAGAAAGGAAAGTGTATGCTTTTGGACTATTTAAAAAAACACGTTTTTAAACCCCGATATTCTAAATTTTAAATTGTTGAATGATATTACATGAGCTTGCTTACCTTCGGCACTATGTGGTAGATGGCTGACAAAACAATTTGATGTAAACACAGTAAACAAATCAAACCTTTTATATATTTATTGTGTAATTTTTGTGAGTTACAACATTCTATTTCGATCGCAAAGCAAATGTGTTTTTATTTTGGAGCTGACATTCCAAAGTGAAAAACAGAAAACATAAAGCCAATGTTTCAAACTTGCCGTTTTCTCCTTTCATTTATTTTAATAAATCCACTTCCGTCAACACATTCGTCTAAGGAAGACTTTGAAGACGGTCAAGATTGTGCTGTACGGCTTTACTGGCGATGCGTGGAGATTTTTAATTAGAGAAGTCTCACATGTGCAGCAGTGGTTCTGATTAGTTTCAAGCATGGAATGCTATTAGAAAACTGTGAATTGCCATCTTTGCTGTCACAATGAATAAATTATTAAGTTGGCTTGTAAATGTAGTCAGGCAAAGTATTAATTATACACTAGCGAGGTCACTGTCGTCGTGTATGTTATCAATTGCTCTGAGAGACGTCCATTAGTGTTACACGCATGAAAAAGTACACCGGCATGTTTGATAGCCAGAAAAGAAAATGTGTAATGATGTTGAAGTTCTTTATGAAAATGTGGGATGGCACGCCTTTATTTGTGGGTATTCAGCAATTTGTTGTTTCCCGTCAATACACAAGCGTTTTTATTTATTTATACACTCTATTGTACGTTTTATTTTCAGACCAGAAGTGATTGTGATTAAACAAAATATAGGCCTAAAGATTTTTCAAGAATCATCCAGTCTTAATATATATTTGGTTTGTTGTAACACCATGTGTGTATCTACTTGCCAGGTAGAGTTTGTTCTTAGTAGATACACACATGGTGTTACCGCAAACCAAATATATATTGATACATCACCATGCAATGCCTCAAATCCTATATTATCCAGTCTTGTTTAATTCAGACAAGCATCTTAAAATCTGAGAAGTTTGGGCATAATTTTTCAAACCAATTTGACATCAGTGATAAAGGATATATTTTGATCAGCAGTATTTAAAGAATTTTCGGAAGTGTTTAAAATGTCATTTACCATGTATTGTTTGTTGTTGTTAGCAGCAAAATACTTAAAAGTAAATATCGTGTTCTCGTTAAAGTTTTATCCATCCCCATTTAGATAATAGTTCATGAACATTTCTTAACCACACAACAGCAAAATTATTATAAAAAAAGTACGTTGATGTAGTTTACTTGCAGCCCACTCAGCGAATGAGAGCGTAAGGGAAATGCCCTTTCACTGCCTGAGGTTCTCTCTTCATATTGATGGAATGTATATCTCTAATGAAATTTGTGTCTGTTATGTAGGGTGGGCATACAACCAGGACAGAACGCTGGGAAGATGTATAAGATTTCCCTATGGTGTCAGGTTGTACTGTACATGTATATAGGCAGTGTGTTCTTTCACTTGACCTAATAAATAAATTGTGCACATTTCCCATTCAGTCTTACCATGGTTTTACTGACTACACAACTGTAGTGTCCAGTTTTGAATGTTGCTATTTTGACTTTGTTGAAATGTGAAGTTCCCTGTAGTTTTTAGTAAATGCAGCACACAGCTTGTGAAAGTTTCATCAACAATGAAAACCCATTTCTGTTTTGTGAGGGTTTTGTGTTGTTTAGGCTTATTCAAAAATCAAAATATATGGCACTCAAAAAAGGTAGCCATGATTTTGAGGTTTTTCTCATTGTATTTCCTCATTTTTGATAGCATTTGGGGCCAAAATGTGTTAGTTTTGGTTGATTAAACTTGATACAATATGCAGATTTTTATGATCCTAAGCACCTCACCAAAGAAGCTTTTCATTTGTGTTAAGAGGTTGCCTAGCGTCATTTGCATAATCATGTGTACACAAACCACAATGGTTGGAGGTCATGCCTTGAGAAACTGCACTCAGTCCAGCTGCATCAATTCTCCAGCTGAGTGGGTTGTGGTGGATGATGATGATGGCAGCGGCTGGGTGTGCAATCCTCTCTTGCTCTCTCCCTCCGTGGAGCTCCCTCTGAGCTGAGTGACATGCCCTACAGCCCCTATTATTCCATCTCTCTCAGCTGACCCAGAATAATCAGTAGTCAGGCCCAGCAAAAACACATCCATGGCTATGCACATTTTTTTGTTTTGTATGCCACTACTAGAATACCGTGCAATCCCTGTGGTTGAAAACCATGGCCTAAAAACAGATCGTGATTACTATGTGTGGGGGGTTGTTTTGATTTGATGGCAATATATTTGGAATCAATCTGCACAGCATGTTTTTATGTATAGACTCTCTGTTTTTATGTATAGACTGTCTGTTCTACATGTATAATAACGATTTGAAATTATTATCATTTCTGCTCGGAAGATGTGCCATCTTTAAATTAAGTTTTTAAACACATTTTGCGATATTGTATTAGGTGCTTATTAAAGGTTAGTGCTTATCACACATCTAGTCAAGGGTAAAACCAGATTTAATATTGTGGACAGAATGTCTACCCAGGGTAGTAGGTTTGTTGCGTAATAAACATTTTGGGGAAGAGGTGGGGGTCTTATAAAATAGTACTGTCTGTATGACTTTTTAAATTGTTTTGGATGACCCTTCAAAGCTCACACATGGGTGACAAATATTGTTATCAACATTTTTCTTTGTGTGTGTCAGTGGCGATGTGCGCTTAAATCATTAATTTTCGGTGAACAGAGAAAAGAAGACCATTTACCTGATATGTTTTTAACAAAAAGTTGTATCCCATTTGTTGATGCCTTTACTACTGCTATAATGGCAGTATAAGGTTAAGTGTCGCTTCTAACTGGCACCTCCCGACAAAGATGTAGGCTATTGACAAAATAGGGAGACTGCCAACTTAAGGAGTATCAGCAGTGGAAGAAAATTTGAAGGTGACAGGTTCACATCCCATTCTTGTGATTTATTATGGAATCTAATACTCTTAATACATGGACCCCATGTACCAACATTATGAATGCCTGATTTATATTCACTTATGCTCTTTCCATTTTTCTGTGTTTGTGTTACCACTGTTTATTCAACTGTAGAAATATCAACATTTTTAGCACATTTTACAGTTATCATAGGCAAACGTGATGTCTGACCCTCTATCTACCCACATCCTCAATCATGCTCTTTTTAAAACCACATGACTAAAAATATTGAAAGCTGTGGACAGCCTCTAACCTTAAAGGTAATAAATTGACACATTTTTTGTGCATTTTTATTGAAAGCCATCTGAATCTTGACAGGTTCATGGTATCAAATTTATTTATTCAGTGTCAGCTTTTAATTCCCCCTCACTAGTGGAAGTTTGTTTTCTTTCAAATAAGGTGAGTTCTCAGTTACCTGGCACAATTCCATCATACCATTGTGCGCATTTTTCTCCTCACAATAAATCGGGCTTTCATGCCCGAGTGCTCTCGTCTATAGAATGACTGCCTGGTTGATCAGGTCTTGTTATTAAGAACGAAACAGAAAAGAAAACCCCCAGCATTAATAATGCATGCACGCTGCTGATAGTGTTTGTCAAGTATTGTGACCAAGGGATCCCATGGTTGACCTCTGCCTGCCATGTTTCTGGCTGAACAATACATTGTGTTTTCAATGCCATTCCATCATTTACTTGTTGACTGACTAAAGGTCCATGTAGATCATGTAATTTGTTTTCCTGGGCCCTGGGTGTAGTGTAGTGGTGTATACCGGAGCACACGTTTTTCAATGGTGACACACTGACATCAAGCTGTGTGGCCCATGTTTTGCATGGTTGGTTATGGTGAAATGGGGTCAAATTCAGCAGCAAGGACTAGGTGTTTATAATTTCTCTCTGCAAATTCTGGCGGCTACCTTTCAAAAGAGAACAACATGTAATTGACCCATAGCAGTTTTCAATTTCATACTGATGACAAATACAAAACAAACAGATCTTAGATGGATATTGCTTCATCCGCTTTGTGAGTTACGATCAATGTCATACTCAACTTGCATGTGTTCTCCCAATCAGATTTGATTATCAAGGTGGTCGGAATTAGGGGCTTGATTATCAATCTCTATTGTTTCAGTCAAATCTATTCCTAACCCACATCTTATATGTAGGCTATTGGGTTGAGATTAAATTGCAGTCACATGCATAGTTTGCACTGATGCACAGTCGGCCCATTTTGCATTTAATGATTTATGCACAATGTGCACATTGAGCCAAATTTGCTTTTATGCACAATTTACAATTTGTGAAATTTATGAAAAGTGTGTGTGCCCCATTATTGTTTCCAGACATTATAAATGTTTAGTAGTCAAAATACATGCAGGGAATATTTTATGGCCAATTCACATACATCGCACTTTAACTTCCATGAAACACTCTATTTCAATTCATTAAAATGTATTTGATTTATGCTGGTTGCAGGATTTTGGGCAACATTGTATTTGTATGAAAAAGCAGTGAAATAAAATACAGTAGTTTAGAAAATATCTGTGAAGTAACTTTCTGTTTAGGGCGAAGGACTGACAGACAGTCCTGCCCTTATGAAAAAGCAAGTCTGATGGTAATATTTATAAAGACACTAGTAATTTTTGCTTAATGGCATTTAGCCCCAGGATAAATAAACATGACTGTTCCATCTGTTCAGGCTTTCTACTTTTCCCACTTGGCTCAGGTGACTAAGATGCTACCACAGCCGATTGCATCTCTGAATCATTTTCAAACAAAAAACAGGCCTACACTTGTAAATCACAAACCCAAACCGCATTCTTAAAATTTGTTGAGGAGCGAGTTGTATTCCAAGCTTAGTTAGCATGGTATCTATGTCACTAATAATATTTTAAAAATATGATGTCACAACTCATTTGATACAGGTTTAATATGTAAGGTAAAATAAGGCTTAAAAAACGAAACAAATCAAGAGAATTCTTGTTAGACTTTAAAAAAAAAAGAGAGACAAAATCCAGAACCACACTGTCTTTATCATAATGGCATCAACTAATCTACTTGGTATCTGACCCTAGTTCTTAGGAATTGCAAGTATTGCTTTTTTTATGATTTCCCCTGTGCATCCAATCTCTTCAAGTTAACATCGTCCGCACAGGATAAGGATACTGCATGTTTGTCCGGGGCAAATTTATTTTTCATAACTTGTTCATGAATCTTTGTTGGAATGTTGATTTATCAAATATATTATCATGAACAGATTGCTCCTGTTTCCCTATAAATAATACCTGTGTAGTGATTTTAAAACATTCAAATGTCCAATATGGTTGTGCTCATAGCTGAAGAGCTGTATTGCTTACCTTTTTTCATATTCGCCCTCTAGCTATGTTTATGGCAATGTCGTTTGATTAAAGGTTTAGCATATTTTATGCTCGTTTGTGCATTATTCTTCAAACCGTGCACTGGGTGTTTGGCAATGTAACACATAATATCAAGAATTTAGAATATATATTCATAAAAAAAAAAAAAATGCTTTCCCTTTTTTTAAGTGAAGGGGAGGGGGGCGGGGAATGACCGAGTGAAATAATGGAATTCACATCATGACTAAATTAAATCCAGTCATGCTACCTGAGGAGAGAGTCTAGCAAACAGACAGACCAGCTGGCCTGATTGACTTGCATTGTCAATTGAGTAGAGTCCTGCTTTGCCAGGCAGCATGCCTAATGATAACAGTCACTTCAAGGACCGTTTTCATTCAGGGAAAATAACTGAGATTTTACAGAGCCCATGTAGCCTCAAACTATGAAGAAAATTGTAGGCCGACATGTACCTCTTTAAAAAAAAAAAATTAAAAAAAATGCAGTTTAAGTAGATCAGTACAGTGATTCTTATAGTAGCGGTAAAGTTATCATGTTATAAAGCAACTGTTAACTGATCTCAATTAAATCTTGTTCAGTAATTCGGTTGGATGGATGATGCTATATTATGTTTAATCCACTAGGGAAATCAGCACCCTTGACCTGTTTTTAATAAACTACTGGCTAAATCCAAATTAATTAGATTTTAAACTTGTGGAGACAGCGTAGTGTGATAAACGGAATCTTCAGGGATGAGCTTGGCTTTTTGTGTGTCTGTGTGTGAAAAACAGTATGATTGACCCTTGCCCTGTGGGCATTCCATCAGTTGCTATGGTGACCATATGGGAAGATGGTGTATGTGTGTTGTAATATGGTAGTTTTGACCTTTGACCTAGTTATTTATGTTGGTGTGTGTGGCTGGTCCAATCTAGACAAACACATCGGAATGAAAATTGAAAAGCAAAAAATAATTAATGGCCTGACGTTTCGACCCTACTAGAGTCTTTCTCGAAAAGCTAAAAGATGAAAAGATGCATTGAAAAAAATGTACATTTGGCATAGAAACACATTTAGCTGTTTGTTTTTTTTGCCTCAGGACTAATGGGGTTGGAAAAAGGAATACAAATGCATGTAATTTGTGAGCTTGGGGCAGTTCTATTAGGAATATACATTATCAGCATACATGTGAGGTGGTGACATTCACACTAATGGAGTAGGGATTTATTTATAAGCAGTAAGAGGAATGACGTACGGAACCCTTGGGGGAGTAAAAACCCAAAATGCTATTTTAGGTATCCCATTTGACCTAAGTGAATTGTTATCTTGCTTTATGGTTAATCCCCTCACCATGAGGGGATGTTCATTTTTAATGTAGTTATTTATGACCAGATGATCACGTTAATCTGATTATGATTCATTCTGACATTGAGTTTTATTCAAATTAGAATGCCGAAGTCTCGTAGGTTAGATTTTTATTCTTGGGAAGGTTGGATCCTAATTATTTGTAGCGCTTTCACTTCTTTCCGTTTTTTTTTTTATGAAGAGCTCATGGGATGTGTTTGAAAATGTTAAATAACATTTTTAAAGACTACATAGAAATTGGCTTCCCCTCAATGTTATCTATTGGAATATTAATTTCAAACAGTTGTCAAACAAAAGAGGAAATTTTGCTGAGATGATTCATAAATATGAAAATACTTGTCATGATAAGTATCTCGTGCCATAATTTTTCAACTTATTTTCACCCTCCACTGAGTGCATGTACTTGAAGGTTTTGATATGTAAACGTGAAGTTAGCATTCGGACTATTTACATACGAGTCAATGAAAATCGTATTCAACAACAATTCCCTTTAAAAAAGATCTTTTATTTTTATGACTGATTTCTATGACTGATTCCAGTAGTATGTCCTTGAACCTAGAACCTTTTCAGTTCTCGGCAATGTTTTCAGCTTCATTTGTGCATAATAAAATTCACAATGTACAGACATGAATGATAACTATGCTGGTTGTATGACGTTCATTTGCGGTTTGTGATTCAGAAGACACATCTAGCTGTTTTTCTTCACTCTAGCGTTCTCTAATTCTATTCACTTAGTTGAACTGCATACTATTTCCTGCAATGTGGAAATATTTCACCTGAATGGTTGTGTGTGTACTACATCCATGAGAAGTAGCTAGACTCTCTGAGACACAAACGTGTTGTAAATGATGTCTTTTTTTTTTATTTTTTTTTTTTACTCAGCACTTAACTTGATTACATGTTTGACATTCAAAACACATGCCATAAGGAAATAATTTTAGGGGGTGATTGTATAGTGAGATTTACTTCTTAAGCTCTCCTGCAAAGTGAAATAAACTTCCAAGGTCATACACTATCAAGTATCAGAGCATGTATAATACAGCCTTAATGCATCGCATCAAAGCCGATCCCTGCACATGACAACCAGACCAGGCACTGAGTACATGTACACACGCACATTTAGATAACCAGCTAGTGTTGACTCTGTGTACATAGCACACATAGCAAAGGACAGTTGGGTTGTTTACTAAAGAGTTGATGATCAACAGGATACTGCATAATACTGTAATGTTTACCCTCATTTTAATCTCAAACCACCAAAAAACATTATTCTTATTGGTTTATTGGTTTATTAAAAATGCAAACATGGCGGCCAAAAAGCCGAACTGCGGATGCATACAATGATGATATGTGGTTAGCAGTGTCAGTCTACATTGTGTGTACTTTTGGTTTTGACCAAGACAATTAAATATTTTTCCAAGAAATGTCTGCGGTGCCTTGAAACTGTTCTCATCTGTGTTTCCATTTTAATTGAATTGAAATAATTGCCGTGAGATAATTAAATTTTCTTCATCGGATGTTAATTTCATAGATGCGCAGCGGAGTCTGTCTCTTGTCTGAGGTCATCACAGACTGAGAAGATGGTCCCTACTTGCCAATTAACTTCCTGTAAGCCAACACCCTGTCCCAAGGCTTTCAGTGTACTTTTTTGTTTAATGAGGACTGATGCTGTGAAAGAATTTCAGAGCTTTGAACCACTAGGACTCACCGCAGAGATATGAAAACGTATAATTTTTGAATAATTAATCACAAAATTCATTGGTGGCCGATGCTGACAAATTCAGATTCTACTAGAAACCGATTAAAGTTTCATTCTCTCTTTTCAAGCTGATATTTTCCATTTGAATTTGTTTATTTGAATTTCTTCAAGATCCTGAATAGGTCAGTACCTTGAAATTCCTCAGAGAGCGAGTTCCTGGAAAATTCAATGAAACTCAAGAAAGATTATCTGAGGTTACTTTGCTGATTGCAGCTCTGTATCCAAGTTGTCATTTCTTATTTTTTTGTCTGTAGATGTCTAGTTTATGTTATAATATGATTGATAGCTTCTTTTAAAAAAATATATAAATGTCAAGTTATTCCAAAAATATTTGTCTGTACCATTCAACATCTAGTACAATCTGAGGTGTGATAAATCTTTATAAAGAAATTTTCAGAAAGCGTTTTGTTGTTGTTTTGTTTAGCTACTTTGTATTCGCATTTCATGAGTAATAACTAAATTTAGTGTAAAAATCAAACTAAGATGATAGTGCACAATTAACAGTGGCTTATCTTAAAAAATACATGTATAGCTCTAGCTGAAGGATTCTTGATGTTTAAACACAATATTTATTTGTTTCGACAATTTCATTCGAGTTTCCTTTTCGATTCACAATTTGTTTTATTACTGAATTGATAAGTTTTGATTTTGAGACGCAGTACAATCCCGCTTTAAAAACTGTTTCCCTAATGTGTAGATGGAAATCCCTGATGCCCAGATATATGGAAAAAGGGCAGTAGTGCCAGCAAGCTATATTACTGGAAAATATCACCTTAGGTAAATTTCAGGGTTGAATTTCTGATGATATAATCCTGTTTGTAAACCCCATCATGGGTCAGTCTTGCGGGAGGCATCCGAAAGCACATAAATTTGTGCAATAAGGGTGTTTTTTCTTGCATTATTCTCATCCAACTTCGATGATCAATTGAGCCCGAATTTCCACAGATTTTTTTAATTTGATGCATATGTTGGGATACACCAAGGGAGAACACTGGTCTTTAACAATTACCAAAGGTGTCCAATTCCTTTATGATTATAATGTTAGTTAGCATAACTTTGCATAATGAAGATGTTCCCTCAGAGGCTGTTCAACTCTCATCTTTCTGTCTCCCCCTTCCCCCGTTGTGTTGGGGAGGGATTAGTTTCAAGGTTTATTGGCCATTTTAATTAAAACACATTTCCAGTGACTCCAGGCGGTTCCAATTCAAGATGTATTTGGGTTGCATGGATGTTGAAGATGTCATGAATATGTGCATGGGTGATGACCGTGGAAAAGATGCAAAGGTTTGAGGGCCAATATTCCACAACTGAGATTTTTGGGGCATGAGAGGAAAATTCATGAGGAACTTCAAAATTCATATTTTTCTTCTTCTGGAATTTTGACTCCTGTTGACTTAGTTCCATCTTGTTTGCTTGCGATAGAAAGTAGTACTCTGTATGGGCATTTATATGAGTAAGAATTTATTTGCTTTGACATCTTGGCTTGATGTCCATTAACAAAGATGATTTTAAAATTGAAGATGGAATCAAAATTTCTTCTGCGCTTGTGTCGCAACAGAGACCGCTATCGCGGACAAACCCCTGTCTACCGAACACACCCCACCTGCCCTGGGAGCTGTAAATAGTGATCAATATGTTGCAATATGTTGCCAGCCCCAGACATAGCTATCAAATAATATTAATAACTCCTGGGCGCCATAGTAATAACACCAAAAATGCATGCGGTATTCTGCCAGATCATCACCCCCACATGTGCGGAGTATATCTAGGTCATTAGTTGTCCTAGTTCTCTCTGTGTGTGAATGTACATATGCCCGAGACAAACTCAAGGGATGAGATGGGCTGAGTAGTTCTGAAAGAACATGATGCAATAAATGAGGTGAGGATACAGTACAACAAAACACCAATATGCAATTGAACAGGTACTACAATTCCAGCCTTATCTCGTTGGGCCCCCCTGCCCCCTTTCAATGTTTATTTCATTTGGCGGTGTTCTTCTGCGTTACACGGTCAACATTGAGCGGGGGGACGGGGGATGTAGGAATGGGTGGCCCAAGCATTTTGGCCGGGATTGTAGCTTCAGTCACTGCTGTGTGTATCTCTCTGTTTGTTATTAGCCGACTGTTCAAGGTTGTAGCTCTATATTTAGATGGAGATGAGAAATATACAAATACTAAGTTTCGCTGGGCAACTTGCCAAAGCAATTTTTTCCTTTTGTCATGTCCTAACAATAAGCCACCATGAAATTTATGTTCCGTAATGTGAAATCAGTCATATGGATTTTGGTTATTGTTAAAATTTGTATAAAGCTTTGGTTGCCTATAGATGCTATGGACAAGCAAACCATTTGTTAATCTTGCTGGTGGAATTGTACCAGTAACTGCACTGATTTTGATTTCAGACTTTGTACTATTATTTAAGCCCCAAATTGTATTGTCAGATTAAAATTTCAATTGTGTGTGGAATTTGTCTGCTCATATGGTTTGTTTTGACCAATTAAGTGTTACTACAAACCGATAAGAATTATATGTTTTGTAACAAGCGATTTTGATAAACAGTGTTGAAATTCAAGAAGTTAAAAGTAGTGCACTGAATTTTGTTTATCAACTTGCTGAGGATTTGAATGCCATTGCCAGCCTGCATACCAAGGTGGACATGGCAGCAGTACCAGTAGAGTTATGACCTTGTTAATTTCATTAGTATGCAAGTAGAATGATGATGATGATGGTGATTGTTCTATTGTGAAGATACAGTCGGCTATGTAATGGGCCAATGTTTACATTGAGTCAGCATGATCCCCTACACACACACACACTGCTCAATGAATATATTGACTCTTTCTGGCCTGCACTGTGCAGGAAACTAGACTTTGAACTTGTTATGCATGGAATGGACAGGGGCATGCAGCCGCCCTGTGCTTGCTATGTGTATGTCTTTAGCTGTATGCGTACCTGCTTGGTGCATGGCTGTGACAGTTCAAACACATACATTTTGACGACAGGTTCTAAAAATTATAATCCATGGTTTAAGTAACTAATTGTGTTGTGTTTATAAAGTCAATAATAATTGTTAGCGACTGTTATGATGTTCTTCATGTGCTCATGCGACTGGATTTTTTTTAAAAACCTGCAATTAAACATGGTTTAGTTTTATAGTGGGGATGGTTAATATTTGGAAACCTTAGAAGGAAAATTAAAAACTGAAACAAGGAGAGTACAAAAATTATTTTGGGTTGTTTTATGATGAGCAACTAGCCATCTACAAACCATTTGATATTATTATAATTACGATGTCTTCAAGGATTTTTTATGGTTTCTAAGATCAGGCCACCATATTTTAATTTAGTTTTAAATTAGTGAGAAATTTATGGAAAAGGCATATTCACTTTCCATGTGTACAGTGAAGTGAGAGTGAAGACCAGGAAAACAAAAGGGGGGGGGGAGGGAGCCCCTTATGGTTGCTCAGGGTTCACTGAATTTCCAGGCCTGTCCATAAGCAGGGGTTGAGGGATTATTTTAGATAACTACGACTGCAACCGTTATACAGTACGTAGTAGTATTAGTAGTAGTGTACAGTGTGGTACAGTGAATGGTTGATTCACCTTGACCTATAGTAATAATAATAGTACATCAAAACAAGCTGTGAGTGATATCGTGCGTAATTGACATGGATTTACAGTCGCTCAGACTAAAGAGAGAGAGAGAGATATTAAGAATGGCTGGTCTCTAACGCGAGGTCAAGGGCAATCAATGGATCTAAACAAAACCTGAAAAGCTAGGTTTCAATTGCTGTAGGTAGTGTTTTTTTTTCTCTTTTTGTTATACGATGGCGGGAGTACGATTTGTGGAACCTGAATCTAGTTGATATCATGATTGAATTGTGGAAACTACTTTAGGGCCTACTGGTTTTAGTTAATTTTCTCAATATACGATTTGGGAATTCTCTCATTGGAACCTACACGTATGACTCTAGTTTGATACTCAAATTTTGGTTAATTTTGGCTTTTTATACGATTGGGGGACATTTTCTTGGAACCTATGACTCTAGTTGGCTCCTGTGATTGATTTGAGGAAACTACCCTTGTGTTTTAGTTTATTTAATTCATCAATCAGTGTTAATTATTCCCTGAATCATTCCTCCGCTTGATACTTGGCATACAGATTGTGAACTATTTTTCTGTAATGAGGGGTTTTGATTTGATTGAATTTTTGAAGTTGATCCCTTAGTCAGGTGAAAACCTGATGCAGCCTGATCACCGTTGTCAAAATAGCACCTCGAACAAACACTATTTCAACAAGCAAGGCAGAACAATGGTGGCATTGTGTGACTGCATCAGAGCATGGCAAATTCTGTACCAGTATTTACCAGTGTCTACAGAGAACAAACAAACAAACAAACGGCCTTGCTATTCTAGTTTTAGTTTTGGATACAGGGCCAGTGTACCTGTGTATGCAAATGTGTACCTATTGGGATTGTGCGCAGGTTGGCTGGCTATTTATTCATCATCGGCTATCTTTATATTTACTAAAGCCCCTGCTTGTGAAGCAGCTTGTCTAGTGTGTATTTTCAAGGCTGGGCTACTATGATGAGGGTTGAAAAACCTTTTTATCAGTAAAGGCTTTAGGTGCAAGGTTTATACGTCATTGTTATTGACTTCTGCGGAGGCTCAAGTACATTGTACATGTGGTACATTTTTTTTAAAGTTGGGAATAGAGTGTAGTGTAGAAATTCTTTTCTAAGGGGAGGTAACTTAATTTCATAGGCCCTATGGTGGATTTCACAAAGGTAGTCCTAACTTAGGACTAGTCCTAAGAGATAGGACTGGTCCTAAGTTAGGACCAGTAACTCATCCTAACTTAGGACTGGTCCTATCTCTTAGCATTGCCTAGGACTAGTCCTAAGTTAGGACTACCTTTGTGAAATCCACCCCAGTGCTTTTATCTGTACAAGGTTATATGTGTTTAAACCAAGTGAGACATGTCAGTTTTAAACATTGATTGATGGGTACAGAGAATACAAAAAAAAATTAAACACAACCTAGTAATTATCTATTTGAGCAAACCATGTAATCTCCAAGCAAGTTGTGGATCTAGCAAAGCACATTTGCAAAATACAACAACAAACCTGACAAAAAAAAACACCTAGGCCTGGCCAAGGCAATGATTATGCAGTCTAAAGATAACAATAACAAGTTGCATGGCTGTATGAACGCATTTGATACAATGTATAACATATTCATTCAATTTGTATTACATAGGCAGAATGTATTACATTTCTTAGACACAAAGTATTAAATTACATCCTACATTATGCATTAGTACATTGAGAGAACTAAAACAGTGTATAACACCATTTCCCGCTCTTGTATCAGACTTTCTGTTGCATTGACCTTCTGTAGGAATGATGTGTACACTGCTGTAAAAGTGTCCATTAGAGGCAAGACAAATAGGTCAGGTATGAGGTATAGAGAGCAATCAACATGTTAATTGTGTAGTGTTACTAGGCAACACCTTTTGCTCTCTACAGCTGATTATGATAAATAGCATTAGATCCCCTTCATGTGTGTATACAGTATTTGTACTACTGTATCAGCTAGGATTGTTGTAGGGACCTTAAAAAGGCAATGGACACCTTTTGGTCAAAGAACAGTATTCTCACTTGGTGTATCAAAACATAAAATAAACCTGTGAAAATTTGGTCGATTTTTTTTTCATTATATACCCTTGCACAAATGTGAGTGCTTTCCTATGCCTAAAAAGGCTTCAGGATTAAAGTATTTTAATGTTTGAGTGAGAAACTACTTTCATATGCCTAAAAAGGCTTCTGGATTGAAGTCTTTTTATGTTTACGTGAGAAACGACTGAAGTTTTTATGCTAAAAATTATGTTGAGTAGTTACCACAGTGTCCAGTGCATTTAAGCCATGTGTTTACTTCAGTGATATAAGCCTACCTTGGGAACATACGAGCACCCCCCCCCCCCCCCAATAAAAAACCCACAGAAGAAACAAAACAATTGAATAAAAATAACAGTAACCTCTTTCGGCTTGTAATTAAATATCGCCTGCAGAACAGTAGGAAAGTGAACTGTGAGTCAGGCAACCCAAGTGACATCGCAGGCTATGCGACACATCTGTTATGGCAGAATAATTTCCGCCGCTGTAGTGCATTAGTTGGGTTCTCAGAGGTAAAGACTCGCACAATAATTATGTGGATATTCTTCACGCACACAATCATAATGGTCAAGGAGCAGAGAGGGAAAAATAATAATCAGGCCTGGAAATAACCCACGGCACCCACAGCAATTGCCGTGGTGCCCTGTGCTTTTGCTGTAGTGTCCTCTGCAATGTTTCAATACAAATTTACATTTTCCCCATATTAGTATTGCCCCTTTACCAAATTTTTGTGTCCCCCCTTGAAGAGCGAAGTTCAAGGTCTGGACAAATAACAATGATTTTGTTTGATTTCTTGTTTTATTCCAAAAAGGAACATACCCCAAAATCATGGGGAAGGGTTACAATAATGAAAAAAAAATAAAAAAATTGTCTCTTTCCGGCAACATACTAAAATCTGCATTACTTCTACAAGCAGAATCATACATGGTTTTAATTTTCTCAACACATTATTCATCGAACAAGCACACATACAAAATGCTCTTTCTGTTTCCACATCTTCCATACAATGAGGGCAAATACGCTGATTAAATTCTAACTTCCAGTTTCGACGATGAGCAGTTTATGCGCTGAACATCCCAAATCTAAATAATAATAATACAAATCCTAAAAAACAAAAACAAAAACCCTTGGTGATAAAGCGTGGGTCAGATAAGTGGGTACATAGCAAACTCTCAGCATAGATTGACCTTTGGATGACTTGAGGGATGGTCAGACCTAGCTCTCTCTCTCTCGCTCTCACTCCCGCTAAAAGGGTGAGGAGGAAATAATAAGAGCAACCACAATGTGACCGATGAAGGACAGAGCAGTGCTTCCGTAGGGAAACAACCAATATTCCAAACCGAACAAATGCACGGCTTTGAATTACTGTATTCATCAAAATTAGGGACATTTTGTTTTGATGCTACGGGTACAATGTGTACGTGACTGTGTATTGTAATGCCCTAGTGCATATTTGTAATGTGGCAGCCTCATTTTTACCCAATTGGAAAGTCTTGTTATTCATTGATTCCATGATATTTCTAAGATATAAGATTGAAATTAATTTTTTTTATTTTCTGGAAAGCATTTGATGAACATTTTCAGTAGAATTCGTGCTCTATGGGTCTTTGTTTATTGAATTTGAATATTGGCCTGTATACGTACAAGAATGTTTGGTATAGGTACAGGCTAAAATTTCAAACATCCTTCATGAAAATTAAAAAGGTAGGCATACATATTATATAAAAAAAAAAGCGGCACTGTAAAATGCTTTTTGTTAAAAAAAGGAAATTGTATTAGTTTCTTGTTTAGCCATTAGCAATTTCATATCTGCTCTCGATAATCGTTTCACATACCAGTACCTGCTTGCAAGATAGAAGTCCCCTTTATCTGTTGGCAACAATCTAGAGGCCCTCTAATATAATCAATACTGTACTTAGCCTAAAACTGGGCCATATTTAGTTAACTTAAAAGCAGATGTAGGTCACACATATTATGTGGGTTGTGCACTATGAGGGAGAGGGAGTGTAACAGATCTTTGGAATCTACTTTTACTGAACATCCTCTGAAAACGTGCACCGTTGGGCATCCTGACATACTTCCATAATCACCCTGACCGACTAAATGAACAAATATCGGGCCGTGTGATTCAGCTGTGCGAGCCGAGGCCCCCCGCCCCCTCCCCCCCTTCAGTTTCCCCTCACATTATGGAACGGACTAAAAGCGAGAGTGACAATCTTTGGAGTGTCAAGGCATTTTTGCCTATCAGGCAGGTGAAATCTGACACGTGTCATTCATTCATGTTCACAATCCATTCCTGTCTCCTCCGCTTTCGTATGTTATTCTAGGCCTCTGATTACTTGGCTTCTGTTCCAGTTTTCTTACACCGAGCCTGTGATCAGGATTTGGCGCCACTGGCTGATGCGTTGAGTGCTGAATTTTTTCCCACTCCAATAAAGCCACATACGGAAACTTATTTCTCTCCCTTCCACCCTTCAGGTTCTTAGTTATAGTGATAATCCTTTGGCACTAAAAATGGCCTTTTTAACATGCTGGTTGCAGCATGAAATTAGATACACGGTTTAATAAAAATGTTTTGCTGAATGAACTGCATTTGGAGGCTTGTTTAAATTTTATAACAGTGTTAGTGCATTAGATTGCGCAGTTTTGTTTAATTTCACCTTATAAAAATGGTTCTAGGTTTAGAAAATTGTGGATTTAAAAATAAGACACCACATAGAGTAGTCATTCAGTGGATATGCCCATGATATGCCTAATAGGCAAAATAGATTAAATCTAGTTTTGTTTTATAATGGATGGCAAAGTTTAAACTAAGCAGATCGGAATATGGTTCTCTTTTGGATGGTTGTGGCCAGCATGTACTTACATGCAATCACATGAACTTAAATCAAAGTTTATTAGTAGCTCCATAGAGTAAGGGTAGCTCTGTATGCAGTATGGATAGTGTACCTTTAGTATCAATGAAGCAATGTGTTCAAAGCACAAGACGTGACAAACACTTGAAATAATCATAATGCCAACTTTAAATAATGGTCAACCTTCTCTTTTAAACCAACCTGTGTCCTTGAGAAAAGAAAGCCATCTCACACACTGAGTTAAGTGTCAATCAATGAGGTTTTGAATGGAACAATTGGCATCATTGGCTGTGAGAACTCTTAAAGCCCTACTTTACCCCCAGGTGGTGCTGTTATGTAATAGTCTAAGCAGGAGAACTGGCTTAAATGAGATGTGAAAGGACATGGTGTCAGGGATCACCTTCTAACATCAATATTTTTAAGGAAGATTAATATACTACGCCCTTCTTCCAGGCACACTAAGTATTTTTTTCCAGTAGTAAAAGGCCTTAAGCAATCAAATCCCCATCCGCAGGAAGCGACATTAATTTTACATTTTTCGTGCTAGAATTACCCCAAGAGTTGTTTTCCCATTACCATGCAGAATTTAAATGACCATTCGAACTTCAGTTGTCCTGAAATACAAATTTGCACATTAGTTGCTTGATTCCCTCTGTACAGTATTTTTTAATTTCGCGCACACATAAAACGAAATTAACTGATATCACTTGCCGTAAATTTGCCACTTACAGAAAATCTTATTACAAAAACTAAATGCAAGATGAATTTTTTTGAATTGGAAACTGAAATTTGATACTAACAAAAATGGTGTATTTTTTAGATGATGGCCTACATTTAGTTGCAATATTTGTGCTAGATTGATCTTGTGTTGAAAATGTACAGTTTTGTGTGTAATCCACAAAACTTCTGCTGCCTATAAATTTAGATTATAAGGGTTAATCACATAAGAAAGCTGGCTTGAGGATTTGCCAATAAGATGGGACAATCGTCTTGATTGATGTACGCTTCTTTGAGAAGTTCTCATTGTACTTTAAGGGGAGATTTCAAAGCTTACTGGCTGCATTGAATAATACAATGGATTATCCTATTTATTTTAAATGATAAATTCCCTGCTTCACAAAAGTACGTTAGAGTGTGAAAAGTTGAGAAGCTTGTATAAATAGTAGTTCTGCTACACGTAGGCACAATTTTGGCTTTGTGATGTGTTTTCCTAAAAATGTAATTTACCATTCAAAGTAGAATCGATAGTAGATAGAGTGTTTTGTGAATTACTATTCTTTCTTGTTCAGTTGTACTTTCATACATCATTCAAAACAAAAACAAGTTGTTTACATTTTGTTGATGGCATTTACTGAGGTATGACTGAAGAATGTAGAGTTCACTTCAGTAAATGTACACAATATTATACAAGTTATTATACAAGACATTTGATATGGGCCTACATGTAGGCTACACAGTTTAAGGCCTACTCATGCATCTGTGTTATTTTTAGAGACTGTCCCTCCACTAACCTTGGTAGATAGTTGATACCTGTCCATGAAAAAAGGCTTATGTTTCTGTGCTTGGCTATTGTGTGGTTGTCATGACCAGCATTATGGTTGTATAAACATGTGTTGACCTCACTTTATTGTGTTTGAGTAATGCAGGGGTCTTCTTAGAATTTTTGATTTGTCAGATCCAGGGTGTTAATGCAAAGTTTTTAATACTCGTATTGACACACATATGTAATTTAGTAATTGGTGGACAATTAAACAATGTCATGGTACATTAAGTTCTTTTCTAGTTGACTCTTGTGTCCTCTGTAAAACCATAAAGCATGGAACAAATTTAGCAGTGATGCTTTGTCTGAAACAGTTATGTTTTTTTAGGTCACTTCAGTTTAACCCAAAATTGTCTTAAGTGTCTGCAAACATACTTGTATACGTGTGTTCAAACTCAAATTACATTTCAATATGTGTTATAGAACTAACTTCATATGCAAACAAGTATTTTTGAAACAAATACTTTCAGAAGATTTTCTTTGTTTATGTAACGTTTCACACTAATGTGCGTTGACCCTCATCAAAATGTTTTTAGTTTTTTGTGTTATTAATGTAAACACTGCTTTTGTGTTGTTTTTGTCATCAAGACTTGCTCATAATGTGTCTGTCCTTTTGAGGGTGGCCTGATATGACTAAAAAGTGGAATCGGTTTCATATTTGCGTGAGCTTCGAAGAAATTACTTTAAAAGGAAGGGAACTGAAAAGTGCAGTGTCACAGTCTTTCTATTTGTAGAGTAATTTTGTTGTGTGGTGGCATTTTGCGTGTGTTTTCAAATTGATTTTAAGGTTGTGTTTCTGAGTGGAATCAATAGTTCTGAGTTTGCGAATCGCTCCTCTGTAGAATCGGGACTGTGTGCTGAGCCACCATGGCTACTGGCTAGGGTATACAATATAACTTGCTCTACCCCCCCCCCCCCCTCTCCCTCACTCTCAAGTCTGACCCATACTTGTACTTTTTAGAGTCTTCAATTATCTCATAGCAAGTATCACATTTAAAGGCATACTGTCTACATTTTGTTGTTTTAACAGTGGACTGAACCATGTAGCTGATGTAGCCTAAATTCCAACACTACAATAGACCTTATGCACATGACGTCGTTTCAGTAGGGCGCCCTCACCTAGAGGTCAAAAGGAGGTTTTTCATTGGCCAATCCTGTGCATCGCGTGTACAAATCTGTGCGTTTCGATTGTTTCGTCACCGTTTTTGCACTAAGATGGCCGCTGGATGACGTCAATGCATAAGGTCTATACAAGGGCCAACTAGGTCAAAGGTTGATGGGCACAAAGTGTACGCAGGCTGATAAAGATCTTATGCACGAAAGTGTACTGTATTGTGAAGATACTTGGAGCACACATTTTGCTGATGACAAATAGTTAAATTGGCAGTAATAAAACAAAGAGGCAGATCTCAAACTTTAAGCAAAGCTTGAAAGATGCTCACTGCCATGTCTGTTTTTTTTAGGGAGCAGATTTGACCCAGAAATTTTGATTTAAATCTATATATATATATATATATATTTTTTTAGCATGAAAACATCAGTGGTAGCGAATTGAAAACTAAACTTGAATTCACAGAGCTCGGGAAAGTACTGAGTGTACCGTGCTAACACACATCGATATATGGGTAAAACCAAAATTAAAATTCTCTATCCTCTATGCAAATTTCCATCTGTTAAAAATGAATTATTGTGGAGATCCAGGGGTCGCTTTCACAAAGAATTAGGTTAGGACTAGTCCTAGGAGTGATAAAAACGTATGGCTAGTCCTAAGTACCTGCCTATCTCGAGATAAGACTAGTCCTCTCTGTAACTCTTTGTGAAATCCACCCCTTACCATGTTCTTCAGCCATACACATGCAGGCCTTACAAGAGAACACAATTTTTTGAGAGAACAACATTAATTGTTACCTGGAAATGTTAACGGATATGGTAGTACACACAGAACAAAGCCTATTCAAGGTTTTTTTGCCCACAGATGGTAAACACCTCCACTGCGTTTCATGTTGGGATTGCTGGCATGCGTGACCCAGAGAAACTAGTCTAATTTTATTAGGCTGTCCCCTTAATGATGTCCACACTTCGTTATTTCATTACTGTTTTTTTTCTCTGTGTGTTTTTTCATTACTTTTATTTGTAGGTCAAGCTTATGGGTTGAGTGCTGCTATTAAATTAGCTTCATTAGTTTATTATTTTTGGGTGAATTTTACCTTCGGAAAATTTATTTCGTTTGCTCTGGACTATAAGGTCATTAGTGCAATTTGTATGGACTTTATTAAATGCGTTTTTTTTGCATATTGGAGCTCCTGGTAAAAGGAGTTTATCGATCAACAGTGGTCGTCAAAGTATTTGTTTTGACATTCATAAGTGAAACATTTGTTCTCTGATTTAGATTTTTTCTTTTCAAATTGATACACTTTTTAATTTTTATTTAGAGACCTTTTGATAATAATGAGTATGAAATTGCAATTAATTACCGCATAGTACTGATATCAGACTGATACTGTCTTGGGACATATGGAATGTTGACCTTATTAAATAAAATAAGGTCAAGTGATGTACCTTTCTGCTCTGCTGCACATGGTAAAATCTTGCTTTAATATTTTAAGTCTCAATATCACATAATTACGCATTATTCTTCCTACTAAAGTCAGATTTCAGATTTTTTTTGGCCATCAGAAAAAATCAAAAAAGATGTTTTAAAATAACCTTATGTATGCAAAAAGCCTAATATGTTGGCTACAAGTAGGTTGACCCTTGATTCAATAAAATGTCTCCCTTTTGGGGTCAGATATTATGATTGCATAATTCATGATCCCTTCCCAATGATATAAAAATTCATATTCTCATTTTACAGTTCGCTCATGGGTAAAAGTGATGCATGAATGGCCACCGGTATCGAGACAATATATTATAAGGGTCTCTAGAATACACAATCCCTTCCCCTATCATGTAAAGATTATTCCCATTTTACAGTTTGCTTATAGGGTAAAATTGATGCATGAATGTGCACCAATGTCCATCATTATCTAGGCAATATGTAAAAATTATTCTCATCTTACAGTTTGCTTATGGGTTTATTTGATGCATGAATGTTTGTTAGTATCGAGGCAATATATTCAATCAGTCTCTAGAAAACACGATCCCTTCCCCAATGATGTAAAAATCATTCTCATCTTACAGTTTGCTTATAGGGTAAAATTGATGCATGAATGTGCACCAATGTCCATCATTATCTAGGCAATATACTCCATGGGTCGAGGAATACATGATCCTTTCCCCAATGATGTAAAAATCATTTTCATCGTACAGTTTGCTTATTGGTTTAAAATGATACATGAATGTCCATGGGTACCGAGGCAGTCTACTCCATGGGTCTAGGAATACATGGTTAACCTAACCTTGATCCTGTATGTCATTATCGTGCCTGACTGCAAAACCCAGCAAGCTCTGAACTATCAACAACAAAAGTAGATCACACGCACGGGCAGCAAGCTTGACCTAAATACTAAGAATAAGAATCCAGTCCTGATAATCCATCGCTCGCTTGGAGAGTCTCTTGTGCTTTTTTTTATATTATTTTTTACCCTTTTTTTCTCTATCTCGTTGTCGCTAATCTTGCACCGTGCCATGACCAGCCGCTGCTAGCCCGCTACCGTAGTTTGTTTGGGCCCAGATAGGCGGAAGGAGGGCTGCGACAGGAAGGCGACATGAAGTGCTGGGGGCATAGTGGGTTCCATGCTCTGTAGCCTGGGGTAGCTAGCTCTCTCTAGTCTTCTGTTGCTTGAACTATAAACATTTCAATGTATGCATTCGTGGTGGGGACGGGAGACTGGACCCACCCAATAGAAGCCCCCCTCAGGAGATCTTTAGTTTCCTCCTGCAAGTGCAACGCAATGTCAAATCATGGTCAAATCTTGGTTCTATTCTCAGATTTCACTAAATTCGGCTTCCTTTTCTTCTACTCCCTGTATTGAATTACAAACTTTTCAGGGAAGAGGAATTTATGTGTCCAAATTGTTTTTTTTTTTTGGCCTCCATTTTATTTATAGAAATTATACTTTAAATTGTTTAGGTGTGCATAGTGAGAGAGGTCATCAAGATAATTGTTGACCTTGTAAGAGAGACACAGCGCCCTCTTTGTTGGAAAACAGTTCATTGAACTCTGTAAAGCAAAATTAGAGTACCAACATAGGGTAAATAAATGTTGTGGATTTCAATTTTGTTTTATAAGTAGTCCACCCCTCAACACACACATTTTCATGCTTTATTGTCACTTGCATTTTTGCAATAGTCTCCTGGAAATAAATGTCACCAATTTCTCAGTCGTCCCAAAACCAGTTTCCCACGTCGTCCCAAAACACAATACATTTTTTTAAGCATTATTCTTTATAGCTTGGAGCAGGTCAACAGGTGCTGATAAAAGATAAAAGGCTATCCTTTTATTGTCTCAAACTTGGATCAAGGCCAATATAGTTGTAGATAATATAACTGTTTGCATTGCTTGAATGTAAACGCAGGGGTTAAGCATGTGACGCTAAATCTGATAACGCAAGGTAATAAACCATAGCTTCAAAATTACCTTATCATTGTTTCAGTTGGGAATCTGTTTTGGAAGTCACAATTGATGTACGTGCATTTGACATGTACTAAAAATATTTAAAAAAATACTTCAAAATACTATTAACCATTCAGATCCGTGTAACTAATGCCACAAATATTATCATGCTTGCTTTTAACAGAAAATATTGCATTACAAATATCTGCAATTTTTTAGTTATCAAAATGAACCTTCCCTCGGATAAAGATAGCCTGTAAATTTGATTAGAAAAAAATAGTAACCGCTCAGTTGTTATAATCCTATATAAATGTAGATGTAAAATACAATTAAACAAACATCTGAAAATTCTATTTCAAAAGGTGGTTGCGCTTTCCGGAGCCATTATGTTCACGAAGGAAGGATAATCCCTAAACAATCGAAAAAATGTTATCGGTAATGTTTCTCGGTTTGGGGCATGAAAACTTATCTTTTTGCGTAACCATGTATCCATAGTGCTAACAATTATTTTTTAAATAATTACCAATAGTGTCCATGCCTTTAATCAAGGCGATACAACAACAGAGACAAGGAGGTGTTACATGCCTTTGTACATAACACCTTATTAAATGGGATTGAGACAGCTGGTAAACAAAAATGACCTTAAAAACAGCTGTGCATCAGTCATGCCAGTGGATCAGGAAGCTCTGCTACACCAGGAGAGAAAAATTCATTTTCCAAAAATTTCAATTATTTCCTGAAGAGCTTTGAGAGTGTTCCCCCCTCCTTGATTTGGTCAAGTGTAAATTAGTTCCATTTGACCTTGTTTTAATTAATATGAGGGGATATTACTTCTGACGGACTGGAAATAATTGCCGCAGACCATGAATAATAATTACTTATAATATATGTGGACCATCATCTGACAGGGAGCCCCTGTCAAGGGTATACATGTATTCTATTTCAAACACTGTTCAAAATAGTTTTTTAAAACACTAAAAAATACTTTTTAAAGGACTTTTATAAAGTACTTGTTAATATACTTGTTATTATACTTGTTTGATTTTTATATATTTACAATAGAAAAAATAGATTGATTTCTACTCTCTTTTTTGTAATACCTTCATACTCAACAGAAATGTAAGATATTTATCAGGCTCAAAGTCAGCATTTAAACATAAGGCAACTAGGCAAGGTATTTTTATACATATATATTTTGTTTACCTGTCTAGTCAAAGGCCTGCTGTCTGTTGTACATTTCAAGCCATGGGGTATTTGAAATGTTGCAGGTAGTTCTATTTGGGAGATACATGTATGTTTAGTGTAGCCTATGTGCTTTTACCTGTATTCAATTTATTTTGTCTATGGTTGTGGTATGCATTGAGAGATTGGAGGTCATCTGGGGTCAGGCTATATACACCTGCTTGAGTTTCCTAGAAAAAAACATGGTTTAATTCATGTTCTGTCTGGCTGCAGTGGCATCGAATTGCTCCTGCCAAAATTTAAATATCCTTAAAAAAACTGCATTGTACTATCTAACTATGTTTCTAGGTTGTTGAACCTTGTTTTTTAAAGGGCACTACAGGTTGTTTTATTTGTCAATGCAACCACAAATAACATGATTAGAAACCATTGATTATTCTAGGAAAACCAAACTGCAAGTTCCACTGTGTGGATATTGTAACCAGATGCTTTCAAGAAAACAATGTGCCGTGGTAATGTGTTTTACAAGGTTGTTGTTTTCTTATTTAAATTTACTTAAAAAAAAAAGTCACTTCCAAGAAAAGCCAAATCAAAACAGATTATGCAGTGTGCAATAAATATCTCCCATCTGACCAATGTAATCTCTCTTTTGATTGTATTTTGCATTTGGACTTTGTAACTGATACAACAGGAAGCTGTTTTTCTATTATTTTGTAACATGGCCCAATTTCAGCTGCTTTAGCAAAAAAAAAAAAAAAAAAAATGCTAACCACAACAAAATTATGCTTACCAGAATAAGGTTACAGGCCAAACTACCATGTCACATGTACTGATTGGTATCCTGCTTATTTCTGCTTAGCAGAGAGTTGTTAAGCAATATTTTTTTGCTTTAAAAGCAGCTCGTAACAGGGCCAATTTCAGCTGCTTTAGCACAAACAAAAATGCTAACCACAACAAAATTATGCTAACCAGAATAAGGTTACCGGCCAAACTACCATGTCACATGTACTGATTGGTATCCTGCTCATGTATGCTTACCAGAGAGTTGTTAAGCAATATGTTTCTGCTTTAAAAGCAGCTCTATGAAATTGGGTCCAGATTTTAGCAATTGAAACATTTGTATTGTTCTGTTCAATAACAATTCTTCTCATTATCAACCATTTCTCAACATACACAAACACCAATGTGAATATCGCTGTTTTATCATCTTGGCTGATGAACACACCGTCTGACCTACTTAGTCAAGGCAATTTCGGATGGGACGTAAAGCCGTTGGTCCCATGTGTTGTGTAACGCATGTAAAAGAACCCAGTGCACTTATCGAAAAGAGAAGGGGTTCGCCCCGGTGTTCCTGGTTGTGGCTGCTTAATGCGCCGTAGCACCTTGTAAACCCTTATAAGGTGCTAAATAATTGGGTCTCAGAATTCATCACTGCAATAACCTATCTTTCTGAAAGTTTGTATATACTCAGCGCCTTGAGTACCTTGTTTGGTAGATACGTGCGCTATATAAGACTTCGATATTAATTTACTAGGCGACATGTTCAACAGCATTACTTCATGCACATGCATGTATTAAGCTACATTACTGCAGGTACTAATCCCTGGCCCACAGGGCACTCCGGTAGATTTTAATCCACACTAGTCATTGAAGAAATAACAGCAGTCATGATCTCATCATAGCGCCGAGTGTTGGCACTCCTGATAGAGGCCAGATTTATACTGGCATCGATGAACTCGGACCGTATTTACCGTTTCAACATCCATGGGAAAAACAAAAAAAAATAATTGCATGGCAGATGCACATGTATCATCCATCACAGTTCGGATAATGTGGAGTCATTTTGATTTGTGTTCTTCATTAGTCAAATTCTTGTCCCTGGATTTGATGTGTTGACTTTTTTATCCTTTGGCGTCACTGGGTTCAACCAAAGTATAAATTGTTTTTTGTTTGTTTTACTGCCTGGCTCTTTTCAGAATTGACAAACTCTGGTGTGTTTGTGTTCTTGTGGTGTGTAGAGGCTAAACAAAATAATACTGAAGTTATTAATTTTTTCACCCCACTAAAATCAAATGGCATTTCAGGGAACGGTTTTTATCTAGACTGAACATGGTTTGTGCACACTGAATGTTAATATTGAGTAGTCTTTCATGATTTTTGAGTAGCAACTGATGCATTTTGTGTATCATTTTACAAAAGGGAAATCGTTTACTGCTTTAACTGCATACAATCCTCACCCAGCAGTACCGTTAATGGTCCTATTTCATAGCTACTAACAAAACACTTTGCTTGAGGGTAAAGTAAGTTCAAGTACCAATCATCCCGAGAACCGTTTCCGCATATAGTGCTAAACATGAAATAAAATAGCACATCACTATTGTAGGCTGTTCACGCAAAGATGTGAGCACACATTAAAGTGTCCTACTATGTTTGAAACCAGTGCATTTGAATCAACGAACAATGTATTTGAATGTTTTGCAAACATTCAGTGCAAAATCAAGGGCAAATTGATGGATTGGCATCCATCATTTCTTTGATTGAAGTTTATGTTTGCCGTGATCCCTTTAAAAAGTACAGCGCTATATTTCAATCCAAAGTGTACTTTTCTCCCCCGTCCTCCAATATCTTGTCTGATCTTCGGGGGCTGACCTGGAGTTTTGTTTTCCTCGGCACACTGCTGTTGTCTTTCCTCGCTGAGCAAACTCTATATCCCCGACAAAGATGAGGTCACCTCACCAGGGAGAGATGCTCGGGGAAAAGACGAAGGCCACGTTGTTGGGATTTTTTCTTGTTGTTGGTAATGGATGGATGGGATCACCTTGGGGTTGTCCCGATGCATGAGTGATTGAAATTGCAAATATTGGCGGGAAGCATTAAGTAAATTGCACCCCTACCTCTTGACAAAGTACATGTATTGAGACTTCTTTGAAGAGGAATGCTTTTAAGATGTATATTATAAAGAAGTACTCAGTCAGTGGTGAAAGGTGTTGAAATTACTTTCTGTATAAAACATACTGGTCGTGATTTTGTGCATGGCAGGGAATGATTTCGTTTCCAAAATGTTGGCTACGCGAAGCAAAACCCTTGGGCTGAACATGTTTTGTGCACCCGAAGCGCTTATATAACAACATAGCATTTTGCTATGCTACAGACATGCCTGGATTTCATTTTTGAAAGGGCAAGGCAATTTTTTTTGTGCAAAAGGCACTTCCATTGGAAAATCTTAAAGTCATCGGGAAACTTTTGAAGGGGCACCTAGGCCTAGACCAGGGGCAACAGAGGTCATGGCCTGCATGGCCTGCGTGTAATACCAGGCCTGATGATGTATGATTGAGAGATGGATGACTCCTCATGTTCATGCATGTTATCGGCTTAGTCCGATAGAAAGTATACATTCATGATTCAGGTTGTCTTCAAGCTTCTTTTTCTTGACTTGTGTTTGAGATGGAAGTATTTCTCCTGGGGATTGGTACATTTTTTAACAATTCATAACCTGTGAGCTGTTAGAATAAATCCTATCGGTTTGTACTGATTGTGAACACTATGTTTTTTCTTGACATGGCCCAATACTTCACTGAGGCAAAGAAGGCGATTGCCTCCATGCCGACTGGTCATTGCCTTGGTGCCCTTAAAATGCTCCAGTAGGAATTTACAATTTCCTCTTTGGGTGCCCTTGACCAAGGAGAAAATGCCCTGGTGACCTTGCCCTTTTCAAAAACAAGGCAAACATGTTTGCTTGAATGTGCTGGGATAACATTGGGCCTACTGATGTTTTGGTAATCCACCAATATCAATGTGTCTTAGCAACACCTGGTCCGATATTAAACTTCATACAACACATTACTGTGACTCATTCTTTCCCTTAAATCATGCGTCAATGTTGGGGATTTACGCTTTAAATTCTACCATCCATTTCCCCCCTCGGAAGGGATTTGTGTACCTACTTAAGGGGTTAGAATCCTCCACCGACACAGGCACTTGATGCTAAAGACGAGCTAAAGCCCATTCCGATCTTTGAGAATTTCTAAGAGCCGCTCGTGGTCCCTCAAGTACTCGGCACAGGTTGGTGAATAGTGGTTGTTGATTAACTCCTGTGCCTCAGTGGCTGTGATTGTGGGTCTAGACTCTGATGAATCAGTAACTTCTGTTAACTTTTTGGCTGCTGGTGAAAAGCATTGTATGTCTACCCCCTCCTTTTCCCCAGGTCAGTCGTCTGTGTACATATAGATTGGTTTGGGGAGACTTGGGCTCAAAATGATATTGAAATATGAAGGGTTTGTATGCTAGTGACGGTATCATACAGCAAGGTATTAGCCAGGATTTAGTAAAAGGACTTCAACATTTTCTGGTAATTTAAAAACTGGGTGTCCAAATTTATAACAGGGTGTCCAAAAGACACTCAGACACCCATTTGATGATAAGTACACAGGTTAGTCAAAATTTTCAATGACACCCCACCCCCCTTCTAGCAAATGCTTTTGTGTCTGTTGGTACAGTCACTGTTTATCAAAGTGACTTTGTAGCACTATGTTCGTATCTACTTCGGTTCAGCTGAAGTAGCCGGAACCTTTGTCTACCACTTTCAGTAAAATTCCAGCAGTAGGCAAAT